>NW_024467211.1:214001-263708 GCF_000292625.1 Dacryopinax primogenitus | reverse complement strand
CCTTCATCCTCTCTTTTCCCTTCATTTGTCTCTGTGCATGCCCGGCAGCATGGCGTGAGGCAGACCAGTACCTTGCCTACTCCTCTGAGAAAGAAGGCAACTTGTTGCTCACTGCCGACATATTGGTACCAGTCGAAAGCCTCACCCCACTCACCGACATGCTTCCCAAACCCCCTCCTCATCCCTGCGCCCTATTATCCCACCGTCTTCAGACTTTTCCTGCCGGCTTCCGTTTTCTTGAGCTACCACAGAAGATTTGGCTTTGGACAGTAGGGAAAGGGCCGACAGGGAGAGAGCGGAGAACATGCCTGATGGACTGATACTTGGACAATACAATACCTCCGACAAAGAAACAGGAAGATGATGTGCGCTTGTCGAACGAAGAAAAATATCGGTCTTTCAGTGAAAATTCCCACGAGCGTCAAGATCTCAAGCGCTCAAGGCTGTCGGACGTTTTGGCAGTTTGACCCTAATGCCGAACGTTATCTCCGAAATCCGGCGACACCCTTGAGAGCGCTCGTCGGTTCCAACCATCAACTCTGACGACTCTGGCGAAACCTGGAATCTTACCGCTGCAGCACTGTACTAACCCGGGCAGAGGGAGACAATCCCCGTGCCACATCTCAAACGATAGTGAATCTTCATCGCTATTACACCGTTCTAGGCTGTACCCAAGAGAAACATGCGATTACAACATATTATGATAAGTAATTTCTCCTCAGAGCCCGTATCAGCACATCCCGACGCAGATCATCTCCGATAGCCCCCCGTCCAGCAAATGCAGCAATGATAGCCTCTGAGCGCGGTACCTCGATCATCGCGGAGGGCGCATTCCGCAAACTGGCGGATTTGGTATGGTTGCCTCTTTTCCCTTCAAGGAGGGGTATATGAGGCAACCAGTGTACACTTGATTGTAATGGCCCAGGTAAAAGACCTTAAAAAAATGCAACACGGATTTCGGACCCTGGTAGTGTAGAGCATTTTCTGACGGAATCAAATTACTTCCGTCCCATGTGAAAGCACTCTTACCGAATCTGGCCTTAAGGTCAGGCTGAGGATGACACTTGGGGGGTGGCATGAGCATAGCTTGCACAACCGATTCCCCCCAAATGGCACAATAGTACCATAGAACTCAAGTTTTACACTGAAGTGTTGTAAATTTCTAATGAAGAAATCTGACATCTAATAATTAATAGTGAACCCCCTGTAGTGATGTAGACAAGCGCATGTGGCATTTGGGGGGTGCTAGATGCAGAAGACAGATCCTGACAGAAATTAGTATATCTTTATTAGAGTAGTTAGTAGTATAACTATCAATAAAATTTGATGAACTACAAAAAGTGTATGAAGTGTACACTTGATTGTAATGGCCGAGGTAAGACCCTCAAAAATGCGACGCAGATTTTGGACCCTAGCTTGAATTTGTACACTTTCTAATGGTATGTGAACATATTTCCTGATGTAACTACAAAAAAGATGTATAGAGTGTAAAAAAGTGTACACTTGATACTAAGGGCCCAGGTAAGACCCTAGAAAGTGCGACGTGGATTGCGGACCCTTGCGTAGAGTGTTTCTGATGGAATCAAATTACTTCTGTATCATGTGAAAGTGCTGTTACCAGATCTGGGATTAAGGTCAGGTTGAGGATGACGTGCCAGTGTGGGAGTGGCTGGGGATGCCACTTCCCTTCCTCCCTTTGGTCAAGGGAATCAGAATCTGTTTCTGTGTCCTTTCCTCTCTCCTCACCATCATCACCAGAAACTGTGTCTAAACATTCATTACTCACTTATGATGACAGTCAGTCACACCAGTCACACCAGTCAACAGAGTAGAGCACCCTTCCTCCCTCTGGCCAGGGGAATCAGAATGGAAACCAGGAAGGGCTGGCAGGTGAAAGGGCCTTGGTATAGGCCCTCACTGATGGTGGACTCCAGTCTGATGAAGTATCACTCAGAAGTAAGGCCTAGCAACAGAAGCAAACAGATGGAGATGTGCAATGCAGAGAAGGGAGTCAAGGAGGACCCTAGGAAGAGATACAAGAGGGAATAGATGAAGGGGACCCTTACAGCAGGGAGGGGCTAGGTTGCTTAAAGGCAGGAATTGCTCTGGGACCCAAAAAAAGATCTCTACACAGTATTTTGGTGGGACCCCAGTAACTTACTGATGATTTTGGGCCCCAACCAAACCTGTGAAACAAACCCTAACACAATAGTAATAGTAATAGTAATGAATATTAATAAATATTAAAAGTAATATTAATATAGTAATATGATTAGTAATAGTAATAGTAATAGTAATAGTTGGTTATTATTCCTCACACTGCCAGTATGCACCCAAAAGCACCCTGTGATGAAATATGGAAAGCACTTAGTATTATTATTAAGTACTAGCTATACATTGCCCATGGAGTACACAAAACATATTGCATTGGTTTAGTTATCATGGTTTTCATTTGAATTCATCTCCTGTGATGTCTAGTACCACTTTGATTCTTCTGCACAATGGTCCTCTTTGTCCCACAATCTGAGTCTGGTAAAACCCACAACTCTGTGAAGGTACTCATGCTTTTCTCTTGCATATAGAGCAACCAATTATCAGACATTATTTTCCATCATTCTTTTTTTTTAAATGTGGATTACGATTTGGTGGTCCAAAGTTTCTTCTCCTAGCCGACCTGTGAACTTTTGACTTTGATGCTCACTCTGCATGATTCTAGCTTGCTTGAAAGAGAAGGGTTAGGGTTCACTAGGATGGTTCTTGTGGTTCAGATCAACCCAAACTTGTCTCATTGTAGGGCTGGCAATGTGCCTTGGACAATAATGGCAGAAATTAATAAAGGAGGACTTTGAAGGCAGATGAAGATGTGAGCTTGGTGACAGGGAAACTGCAATGGGAGTCATTGGTGTCTGTGAAACTCATCTGGCTGCATCCTCTTTTCAAGGTGGAGTCCGTATGGGTGGCTGCACTGAGCTTCCTGAGCGTATTGAAGGCCAGCACCTGTGAAGGCACTTGGGATGTTGTGAAACCCTTCTGAAATGTGACTTGGAATGCTGGGAAGATTGTCCTTTGATTTTTCTTTGCTGTATGCCTTCTATTCTACAGTGTTTGGGTTGGAAGGACTGGCATCAAGCAGGAGACTGAGCTGCAATGAATACCAGAAGGCAGAGCAGGATGATCTTCTCAGTTCAATATTTGGTAAATGCCACATTCACATGACTTTCATGCCCATCCAGCACTCATTCACCATTCCTTCACTGGATGATACACAGCATGTTTGTGGATCATGATGTTTGTGGAAGTGCTGAATCCATTTGAGACCAGTAGCATTCTGTCCAACTGTTCAATTGCAACCCCATTGGTATCCAGGTGTCTGAAAATCATTTCTTCCTTTCTCCTCTCAAGAGCAGTCATTTCTTACAAATCAGATTGCACAGCTTGAACAGGTAAATAAATGGGTTTCAAAGTGATGCAGAGCAAAGTGGACCTGGTTGCAAGATTCAAGGGTTCTCACTGGTGAGACTACTGATGGCGGACAGAGGGAGGTTGAGGAGCAGAGAGAGAAACAGGCAAGGAGAGGATTCATCAAAGTGTCACAGCTCTGTGGAATGGAGCCCACTAGGTTAACAGCAGATTGTATTGAAAGGGCCTTGGTATAGGCCCACACTGATGGTCCAGTCCAAGGAAGTATCCTCAGAAGTATTGTTAAGACTGTTCTGTATTAGAGAAAACATGTAGATACAGTTTGTAGTGATGATGGTGAGGAGAGAGGAAAGGACATGGAAAAAGATGGGCTAGACCTGCAAACAAGTAGGGCCTAGCAACAGAAACAAACAGAAGAAGATGCACAATGCAGATAGGGGAGTAAAAGAGAACCTAGGAAGAGAGGTAGGGGAGTAAAGGAGAACCCTGGGAAGAGATACAAGACAGAATTCTGATTCCCCTGACCAAAGGGAAAAAGGGAAGCAGCATCCCCAGCCACTCCCACACTGGCACGTCATCCTCAACCTGACCTTAATCCCAGATCTGGTAAGAGCACCCTCACATAAAACAGAAGTAATTTGATTCTGTCAGAAATGCACACTAGGGTTCGAAACCCATGCCACATTTTTGAGGGTCCTACCCAGGCCTTTACAATCAAGTGTACACTTTTCTACACTTCATACACATTTTTATTAGAAAATCATTGATAATTTTATAACCTTGCTATAACCTTGCTCTTGTACAAATATGAGCTAGGGTCTGAAATCTGCATCACATTTTTTGAGGGCCCTCACAATCAAGTGTATACATATTTTGTACACTTCATACACTTTCTTGTAGTTCATTAAATTTTACTATTAGTACTCTAATTTAAAAAAATGCACTAATTTCTGTCAGGGTCCGTTATCAGCACCCCCCAAATGCCACATGTGCTTGTCTACACTGCCATGGAGGAGTCGCTATTAATTACCATGAGATGTCAGATTTTTTCACTAGAAATATATGACACTCCAGTGTGAAACCTTGTCCCATTACCATTATGCCGTTTGGGGGGAATCGGCCATGCGAGCTCTGCTCGCACCACCCCCCAAGTAGATCAGTAAGGGGGACCCTTACAGAAACACATGGACTTTTGGATTGTGAAACTTGAGATCTATTCCGATTCCCCTGACCGGAGGGAGGAAGGGAACCGGCACCCACTGGCGCATCATCCTCGACCCTACTTTAAGGACAGATATCTGGTAAGAGCTTTCACATGATATGGAAGTACTATTGGGGGAATCGGCGGTGCGAGCTCTGCTCACGCAACCCCCAAGTGTCACAGTACTATCGCGGCGCGCGCCACCAGGGGGATAAATGATTCCAGATTTCCTTAACGGGAAGGATGGATAGGGTAAAATTGCTCAAGGGTCCTCACTCCGCGTCTACCTCTGAGGGGACAATCCACTCGTCCATTCACCATTCTCACCTAGGCACCCCATGCCGAAGAGTAACAAGAAGAAAAGGGAGAAAGCTAGCGAGTTCAGTGTGCGGTATTTTCTCCAAATGCATTGTAATGGATACCCATCCAACTGGCAGAAAGCAAAGCTTAAACTCGGCAGGGCCAAGAAATCTGCTCCAAATGCGACAGATACTTCCTTCAACGTAAAATGTTCGGACATCTGTTGACATCGTTATTATCCTCTTGAATGAGCGCGTGTTGTAGCCATCAACGTTCCAGCCCAGAATGTGGATACATACAGAGCGGGAGATGTAGTGACTCGCAAGAATCTATCCTTTTCGCAGCTGATCAGCCGTTTGCGGCACTACAACGGTGCAGTTAGAAAAGGTATCCTATTCACTTCTACTTTCTGGCATATCAGTTACAATTTGGCAGATTCTGTACATGGACTGAAAGAAATTTTCCAGCAAACCAGCATAGAAAATGAAGACATGATGTCACAAGTACTCGAAACATCAGGTCATTTGATAGGTGACGAGGCCGGTGTCATTTACAAGATGACGAGCCGCGTGTTCACGGATGGATGCAGGACACAGCGGTTCGTAGAGCGTGCTTGGATACAATGAAGTCGATCATCAGCTCAACCTCAACTGTAATTTTTCTTCTTTCTTGTATTACTCAGGGCCTGACAGCACATCAAAGGACAAACTGGAGCCTCATGTGCCACTTTTGCTTCTCCATGTTCTTTCTAACACGACCCATATTTTCCCCGACATTCGTATAGACTCAATCCGATTCCTGCACCTTCTATTGAACAAAGCGCCGGTTTCCGTGATACAAGAGTTGAATCAAACGAGTTCCACCGGTCGAGTGCTAGACGCCTTCCGTGCGATCTTGCAAATCAAGCGTCAGAATTCAGGAGGTGAGTACTATCTTCCTCATGTTCTTCGTCAACTTCCCTCGGATGTAGAGCCGTTCATTGGGGCCCCTTCAAGTATTGCTCTCACATCACCGGTGAGTTTTGCTGTGGTTCATCCGCCCATGGTAATGCTCACACTTCGCTTCAGACGAAGGCCGAAATCTTGTCGTGCCTCCGAGCATTTCTGAGGGCGCTGTCAACTTCCACCTTAGATGACAGTTCAAGGTTGCCTTTATGGTATCTCCGAAATTCCTTCGATTCCCAGGAGTCGTTCGAGGCATTCCAGGGGTGTCTAACGATATCAACAACAGAGGCTTCATTTTGGGGCAAGTCAGGGCTGCAACTCGTCGAGGATTCGTTGTCCTTTAGCCACTTTCCTGAAGTCCTCTCGCTCTCCCATGATGTGTCTGAGAGAATGGTCCCCGACCCAGATTCTACCCATTTGAGTATGAGACCGACCGACTACGTGAAGGTATGGAATGGGGCCCTGCCCTGTGCACTATCATTGAGGGGTACACAGGACATCGTCGACGATTTCGTCCCTGCAATGACAGACTTCATTCACGAAGCATCAGTCGTGGCAGCGTCGTATGAGCCTTTGGCATCGGATGAACATGTGCTTCAGATCTTGTGGCTCAGCATCTCCATCTTGAACCTTCTTTTCTCGTCTGTGCTTCAAGATTCAATTGAGGTTCGTGGGTCGGTCACCGTCGTCATGCTGGTGACAATTCAAGCGAAATCAGATCGACACATCGCGTGACCACTTTACGCTTGGTCTTGAGAAGGCTCTTTGCCGCTTGGACGAGCGCTTCCCATTCGCGAGCCCGAAAGCAGCAGGCCATCAGCGGGTAAATGTCGCAACGTGGAAGTCCTAATAGGCCGCTTATTCATTTGCTAGGTGGGCACTGTTCTGCGAGCCTCGAACCATTATTACTGTCAAATCGTGGCATTGCACTATCTGTCTTCGCCAACATGGCCTGTTTCAAAAGCTGACCGTTTACACTCAGTCCTGGGGTACGTTTTGGAATGGCTAGAAGACAAGGTGCGCTCTGGGCTTCGGAGCCTCTCACCTCACGGCTCATTTTGCATCAAGGCTCCTTGCACGGGTGAAGAATATCTTGCGATGATGCCTGTGTTGTGGTATTTATTCAGCGCCATGGATATTATGAAGGACGTGCAACCAATATCTCGCGTCTTGACGCGAGCACTGATTTCGCACGCCAATTCTTTGTCGCTCATGTCGCCGGTGAAGAGTCTCGCTTTCGACTTCATTGGACGTTTGATTCTGGTTTGAATTCCTCATTGTAATTGGATACGCATTGACCTTCACTAGCTGCAGGGTGACCGGCATTTTAAGGGCTGCATTCGCTTTCAGGACCCGGAACTAATTTCTGAATGGTTACTGGGCACTCCCCGCTTATTGTGGGAACTCGGCACAAAGCAAGTCACCCTGACTGAGGTATATGCATTCTCTGTGTTCGACCTTGATCAAGTCCCCTAATCCCCGACAGAGAATTTGGTTGTTCTTATTGCGGGCCTTTCAGCAGCGAAACTGCATGGTGATTCCGGTAAGATTGGCGCCCCTCTACTTGTTCCTCATTGACGAGTGATAGATTGTAAATGCGTTGGGTCGAGGTCTCATTCCCTTCTTCCTCATTCAACATCCCAGTCGAGGGACGACTCTCGGTCCCTGTGCTCAGCTTCCGTCTCCTCTGCAACGTTTGTTCTGCGATATCGCCACGCTTTATTCAGGAAACCTCGACCTGCAGGATGCTGTCTTCAACTTTCGATCGGTCAGACCAAATTGATCTTGTTGCGGAAGGGAGCCATTGCCCGCAGTTTCAGTGTCGATTCACAGCCGGGATTCCCTATGTTCCGGCCACGGGGTGAATGTTCGACAGGTGTGTAGGGGCTCCATCCTTCTGCACCATCCATAATTTCGAGATATAATGCTATAAAACAAGGATATTTGATAGATACCCTTGGTGATTCATTTGAAAAGGGTCACGTGACAAGGTATTCTTCCAAGGAATTTCCTAAAAGGGAAATAAGTCGTAAACGTGATGAGTCGTTTGGAAGTTGACCCACATGCATTCCCGGGGCATTAGTGTTTGTATTGAAACGGTCGAGGTGGATGGATAGAACGAGATCGTAGAAAGGAGAACCATCGGAGTTTGGGCTGTGCAGGTTATGCTGGTCGCGTTCCGAATGGTGAACGCGATTCTGTTGCAGTCCGCGTGAAGGACAACCCAGATCCGAGATCGGGTGAATAACAGCCCTGGGGACCGGCCCTGTTCATTGCTCACCTCTCGCACGGGCCCACGGCCTCTGGCATCGCCGAGCTTCATCATCGCAATCAAACGCATTCCCCCACCACGTCCTTTGTCTTGTTCAACACGCACGACACTCCAATCACGCTGCTTTTGGCCGACACCTTCTGCTGTGCGATTCCATAAGCGAATATTATCATTGCCATCCTGGTTAGCTTCCGTCCGTCAGACTTGATCGTCGTGTATGGCCGCTCATGCTCACCGTACCTTCTCATCAGACAATGTCTCTGTCTCGAATACTCAACAACGATGACGATGAGCCCCTCCCGCCAATCCAGTCTCGAACCGGCCCTGCCTATACCCCTTTACCTCAAGCCTCGTCTACCCATGCATGCTCCGTGACCAACGATCCGTCTGTTGACCGGGTGGTTTACCATGGGTCTGGCACTCTCAGTTCCGGTCCCGCAGAGAATGGCCATTATCTGCCTGCCATGCCACGGTGGCAGGAGTTCAATGCAAGTTCATGGGGTGCAGGAGGGTCAGCATCTCGCGTGGAATCCGACCAGAGGCATTACATCACCGAGGTGCCTTCGTCACGAAAGCGAAAACACTTTTACGAGGGGGAAGGACAATTCACAGGAGCTGAAGGGGATCCTGGTCAAATGAGGAAAAGACATGTGAGCGCTTCAAGTTTCGAGCCGTGAACACCCATCTCAATTACTTCAGGCGTCCGATATCATTCACCAGTCCCCAGACCGACAATCTTTT
Source organism: Dacryopinax primogenitus (assembly GCF_000292625.1). Taxonomy (NCBI): domain Eukaryota; kingdom Fungi; phylum Basidiomycota; class Dacrymycetes; order Dacrymycetales; family Dacrymycetaceae; genus Dacryopinax; species Dacryopinax primogenitus. The sequence goes on along the minus strand of NW_024467211.1, from coordinate 254,830 downwards.
GCATTGGCAACCTTTAATGATCGTCTCATTCATCCTGGTGGAAGTCGACAGGATCGGCGACTGTCCCTGCTTGAGGAGCCACTCTCCCCTATATGTAACGGTGCCCTTCATGACAGCTCTGAACTTGTGGGCGAACCTGCGGGTGAGTATGTGTCTACTGCTCGTCGGCGATTGCGCACCATCGAGAATGGTTTCGAACGAGACACGAACGAAAGGAATGAAGCCGCGTACCACACGCTGATGCATGGTTTAGCTTCTTCCTCTGGTCATCAAGATGGGGAGCGGTCACACCCTCATCATCGCACTGACCCTCGTCAGCCGGCCCTTTCGGATCGAGCCGGTAACAGCGTTTCGGCCATTCATTCAAATGTGTTTCTGGATGCCAGCCAGCAGAGTTCTGAAAGTGGTACTTTCATTCGCGACCTACATGCTCATGATGAAGGTGCACCAATGTTACCAGCGCTCCCAGTTAGCACTCTATCGTCTCAGTATGAAGCTAGGCAAGACGTTCGCACGAAAACAGAACTTGCATCCCCACCGAGTGTCCATGTCGTTCTCGACGCTGGTTTGGGAGATCGGAAGCGAAAGCTGGACAACGAGGGAAGGTTAAAAGAGTCTAAAAAGCGCAGGAAGGACTACAGATCTCCAATTGATCAAGACGACTCTACGCTGAAAAGTGCACAGAATGTCCCATCACGGTCCCAGTCCGGCCTAGGACTAGAATTGGGCACAAGTGAAAGGGAAGCACGTGTTCAGGGGCTGGATCCCACGCACCTCGGTCTCAGTGTCGAGGATATGATAGATGAACTGGTTGATGGTCCTCCGAGCCAAACATCCCATGCTGGAACCCCGTCACTCAGTGATGTACAGCCTCTGGCGGGTTCGCCAGTTCCTAGTTTGGTACCCTCCGCAAGGAAGAAGCCTCGCAGCATCAAGAAGGTCCGATCTATTAAAGAGGAAAGAATGGTTACGCCCTCGCCGACACGCGTCATTCCTTTCTCAATTCCCGCCAATCATCAACTCGCTCCAGTACCCAGTCGACCGGAGAGTCCCGAACGTCTCCTCCTTCCGCAGAGTCCACCTCGGCACTTCAAGAAGTACACCCTCGAAATGGCCTCAAAGAGAGCGAAAGTTGTTGAAGAGAACACTCGAAAGGTCTGGAAGAATATCGCATCGTCGGCAGTGCCCAAAGTGTGTATCAGCACCCTGATCTTTACTACCATGCTTATTGAGTATAGGCACACCGTGTGTATGAAGCGTTCTTCCATGCACGCAAGTTGCAAACGTTGCGAATGGCCTTGGCCTCCAGAAAAGAACGTCCTAAGGCAATTCGCTCGAGGAATGCCAAGGAAACTGCGGCGAAGTCGAGGAGGATCATGAAAGAGGTTCGCCCTAGGAGAGCCTTCAGATGCTGTGTAACTCATAGCCCTCACAGATGCTGACGTTCTGGAAGCAGAATGAGAAAGCCGAGAAGGAGGAGCGGAAGAAGGCGGAGAGGGCAGAGGCGGAAAGGGCCAGGATAGAAGACGAAAAGCGCGAACAACAGAGACAGCAAAGGAAACTCAATTTCCTAATCACCCAGACAGAGTTATACAGTCACTTTGTGGGCAGCAAGTTGAAAGGTACGCATGATTGACCGACCAGGAGATGTGCCTGATAAGCCTGAACCTCAGCTACAGACGCTGCGGATTTGGAGACCATGCAGACAGATGGGCCAAGTACGGTTGTTGTAGGCGCATCACCCTCGATATTAGGAGAGCCAGGTGAGAACGGGCTCCAAGCACTTAATTTCGAAGACGGTGAGCCTTGACCGAAGACGATTGTCCCACTTCTACTAACTGTTCGCCTCAGAGGATGAAAGCAATCTTCGAGCACACGCTGCCAAGAATGCTCGGGCAGCTGTTGATCTTGCTAAGCAGCGAGCCGATGCCTTCGATGCAGATGTTACACAGCAACGTATCGAAGCGGACATTGCGAAGGAACCAACAGAAGCGAAGGATGATGAACTGATGAACCGTTAGACCTTTTCGTGCCATGCCTTCTCCCGCACGTTTTCTGACCCTTTGGCACAGTTGAAGCCAGGGAGCTGAACTTCCAGAATCCTACCATGTTGCAAGATGCAGCCGTTGTCGAACAGCCGCAGCTACTAGATGCCAAACTGAAGGATTACCAGTTGAAGGGCTTGAACTGGCTTGTTCAACTTTACGAACAGGGTATAAATGGCATTCTTGCGGATGAGGTGTGTTAATTTGTACAGAGCAGGGGAGATGGAGGCTGACCCTGTAACAGATGGGTCTTGGAAAGACAGTGCAGTCCATTTCCCTACTTGCTTATCTAGCAGAAAAGTACGACATCTGGGGCCCGTTCCTGGTTATCGCTCCGGCCTCAACTCTGCATAATTGGGAGCAGGAAATCCGGAAGTTCGTTCCCAGAATGAAAGTTCTTCCGTATTGGGGAGTTGTGAAGGACCGACAAACTCTTCGCAAGTTCTGGTGGAACCGCAAAAAAGTCAAATACAACGAGAATGCTCCCTTTCACGTTCTGGTCACAAGCTATCAAATGGCGAGGAATGCAACAAATTGCCAGAAAATCTTCTAAATTCTGATGTTTTAGGTCCTTGCGGATGCGCAGTACTTCCAAAGCGTCAGATGGCAGTATATGATCTTGGATGAAGCGCAGGCAATCAAGAGCTCCTCCAGCGCGCGGTGGCAGACCTTGCTGAATTTTACTTGCCGCAATAGGCTCCTGCTCACAGGCACACCAATTCAGAATTCTATGCAAGGTCGACCCTTTTTCTATCAATACCTTGGTATGTCCCTTGCTGATCGTTGGCCAGAGCTCTGGGCATTGCTTCATTTCATCATGCCTAGCTTATTTGACTCCCACGAGGAGTTCAGCGAATGGTTCTCGAAGGATATCGAGAATGCGGCGGAGAATAAAAGCCAACAGCTGAACCAGGCCCAGTTGAAGAGACTGCACATGATTTTGAAACCTTTCATGTTGCGTCGCATCAAGAAAAATGTTCAGAGCGAGCTGGGAGAGAAGGTTAGCACACTCATTTCGATCCCTTTATCTTGGTTGATGCGGTGGCTAGATCGAGATTGATTCCTACGTGGAAATGAGTCCAAAACAAAGCCGCATGCACAAAGCAATTCGAAGTAATATTTCCGTATCTGACCTCCTGAGCAAAGCCGCTACTAGCGAAGAAGGCATCCGAACCCTCATGAACCTTGTGATGCAGTTTCGGAAAATCTGCAACCATCCGGAACTTTTCGAACGTGCGGATGTCGTCTCGCCATTTGCCTTTGCCGAATGGGGACGGTCGGATGTTCTTAGTTACAGGCGGGATGCCAGAATTTTTGACGTGCCTGATTCGACTAGAAGTCCCATTGTCGTGCCAATTCCGAATCTTCTGCAACGTGACGGTGGACTGCTTTGTGTCCCGGGCTGGAATAGTCAAGCGGGCTCGGATACTCACTGGTTGTACAATATGATGAACATTTGGAGAACAGATACGATTGAAGGCTCTATTCTCAAGAAGGGTACGCTTTCACATTCTGCCGGGCACGCTCTGTTTGTTCACAGGAGGCGTAGGATCACCGTTTGCTGTCCTGCCCTTGATCGATGTATCGCCGTCTCAGGCATACACTTTATGGGAGGAAACGGTCATTGCCCGGATGACGTCTGCCGCAAGCTCGACTAGACGAGCTGTCGAATCAGCGCCGTATTTGTTGTGCGTGTACTGCCAGCCAACCGCTGACATGCTGATACGACCCTTAACAGCGATTCAGACTTTGCTCTTCACTCTGTCATGCCTATGTGCACGGTTCAACAGCATCGACTGGTCAACACCCTTAGTATTGCCGAAGGGTTGCCTGCCTTGCATGCCATTAGCTCCGATTTCTGGGAAGCATCGTTCCTATCTCGAGCCGAGGCCCGTTGCTCTATAGATCGCGCTTGTGCGCCAGCGCCGTCCCTCTACGCAAACGATCGAACGTTTGTGGAGGCGCAGGCCCGTGCGAGGGCAGGTTACGTCGAGAAATCGGCGCTTTATGGACCACCGCCAAGCCTACTAGAATCCCAAGATGCTTCTGATGCTTTCGAGCAGCTTGTACCTGGCGTGGCCCCGCAGGGTGTTTTGGCCCTGTCCGATCGTTCACAGGTGCCACAGACTCAAATGCGAATGCCGGATATGAAGCGCCTCATATACGACTCCGCAAAGTTGGCGAGGCTTGATTCTCTGCTCCGGGAGCTAAAGGAAGGGGATCATCGGGTTTTGATATACTCTCAGATGACCCGTATGATTGATCTCCTGGAAGAATATCTTATCTACCGCCAATACAAGTACCTCAGATTGGACGGGACTTCAAAAATTTCAGATCGCCGAGACATGGTAGAAGAGTGGCAGACACGGTGAGCTCATTCTCTCATAATCAACTTGGCTCTAAAGGTAATTTTGTAGGTCGGACATATTTGTCTTCCTTCTCAGCACGCGTGCAGGCGGGCTTGGGATCAATCTTACTGCTGCAGACACGGTCATTTTTTACGACTCGGACTGGAACCCGTCCAACGATGCTCAGGCCATGGACCGTGCGCATCGCCTTGGGCAAACCAAGCAGGTCACCGTATACAGGCTGATTGTAAAGGGCACTATTGATGAGCGTATTGTTCAAATGGCACGTGTTAAAAAAGACGTGAGCATGGCCTGGAATCGGGGCAGACAACGAAGATTTATTTGTTTCGTAGGTTCAAGACATCGTCGTTGGGAACAAGCAATTCGTCGAAGTTGCAGGAACAAACGAAATTGTGAATCTGCTTCTCAGTCCCGAGGAGTTGGAACAATCCATGGATCGACTGAAAGCACAAGCAGCGGCCGAAGCCGTGAACAACGCGGATGTTAGGAGACGAGCGCGCAAAGCGGTTAACATGGGATCCCGTGACCTCTGGCAGGACGATGGGGATGACGACAGTTTCTTCGATCAGGGGGCGGCCAATGGTGACTTCGAATTCGATGATGAAGACGCACTAGCCGTGAAATCCAAAAAGACTGGCGCGGGAAAAGGGGTCCTGCAAGTGGGCCAGGAAGCAAAGGGAAAGCGCAAGTACACAAAACGAAGCTCAGATCATGCGTCTGCGAAGAAAACCCAGGCCAGCAGGAAGAGAGGACAGTTCAAGCAAGATGCAGCCGATACCCATTCTACTGGCACACCTGTTCAGTAGATCATCGATTTTCTCAATGATGTATGTACGACATTGTACACCCCACTTGTATCCTATTTGATTTGCATAGCTCCTTCAGAGCCGCAGTTCCTTTGTAGACGTCTATAGATATTTTACTCGTTCGTCTTGATCAATGTTAAGGCAAGCTGAGTCATACTCACTAACAAGTGGCTGTGCAAAGCATACCCCTTATCACACCCTCTTGCGCCAGTTGCTCACGTCTGCTGTCCACATATTGCGCCGTCTCACCATGTCGACGGAACAGGCCGAAGAGGGGTATGCCTTAGTTAATTGGACGATCCGTTCTCATGAATTCCCATTCTAGCGCTCAACCGTCGAAGAACGCTTTGAAAAAAGCCGCAAAGGAAGCGGAAAAGGCTGCGAAAAGTGCGGAAAGAAAAGCGCGACAAGATGCTGAAGCAGCCGCTCGAGCGGCAGCCGAAGTGGCTAGTCATTGTAGATCAAACATGCCAAATGATGCTGAACTTACGCCAGGATGACGCGGTGGGAAACTATGGCGTGCTGCCCTTGAACCAATCACAGACGAAGACAGGTGAGGTTTTTGAACTTTCCAGTAAAAACTACAGTTCGTCTGACGGTGTTACAGGAGAACAACGCGTCCAAATCGAGTCTTTGAATGCTAATTCAGAAGGATACAGTGTCCTCTTCCGAGCTAGGTTGCACACCTCTAGAGCTCAAGGCATTGTCCTTCTTGTCCCCGTGAATACCACATTGACACTTTCATAGGATCAAAGATGGTTTTTGTTGTATTCCGCCAGAGGCAAGCCACCATCCAGGGCCTTTTGCAGGTCAAAGAAGGCGCTGTCTCTAGACAGATGTTGAAGTGGGTGGCTGGAATTACGACGGAGAGCATTGTGCTCGTTCGAGGAACTGTCGCAAGACCGATTGAAGAGGTACAAAGTGCTTCTGTCAAGGACGCAGAGATACACATCAACACAGTTCGTGTGTCTCCCGAGTTATGTACTGGCTCCCTCACGCTCTGCAGCTCCATGTGGTCTCCCCTGTTGAAACGCGATTGCCCTTCACGATGGATGATGCCTCACGCCCCGAAGCGGAATACGAGAAGGCTGAGAAAGAAGGCATCCAGTATAACAAGGTGCTGCTGGAGACACGGCTGAACAACCGCGTATTAGATCTTCGCGTAAGTCTTTACTCGTTTACACGTCTTGCTTTGCTCCATGGGTGGACAGACACAGACCAATCAAGCTATATTCACTGTGGAGCATGGAGTTTGCGAACTCTTTCGATCGTTCTTGAACTCTCAAGGTTTCACCGAGATTCACACGCCCAAGTTACAGGGCGCTGCAACAGAAAGTGGCGCATCTGTGTTTAGAGTGCAATACTTTACTGGTAACTTAACAGATCTGTCGTATGTGATCATGTTAAAAGCCCGTATTTGTTAGGTCTAGCCTTTTTAGCTCAGAGCCCACAACTCGCCAAACAAATGGCCATCGCTGCTGACTTTGAGAAGGTATATGAGATTGCTCCAGGTGATTCATTTTCCCTTTCCTTGCAGGATATCGATTAAATCAAACTAGTATTTCGAGCGGAGGATTCCAATACACACAGACATATGACTGAGTTCATGGGCCTGGATCTCGAGATGGCATTTGAAGAAACTTATGACGAGGTGGTCGATCTTCTTGATTCCCTCTTTCTCAATATTTTCGAGGGTCTATCTACCCGCTACGCCAGTGAAATTGCGCTAATCGGTAGACAATTTCCCGCTGAGCCGTTCATGTGGCGGAAGAAGGATCAAGGTGGCACCCTTCGTCTACGTTTTTCTGAGGGAATATCCATGTTGCGAGGAGCCGGTGCAGATGTGGATGATCTAGAAGACTTAAGGTGAGAGACGCCCTGTCATTCCATGTTCCAGTCACTAACGATCTCCGAACAGCACGGAGAACGAAAGGTGGCTTGGACGTTTAGTCAAGGAGAAGTTCAGTACCGACTATTATATTCTTGACAAATTCCCAATGGCAATCCGCCCATTCTACACCATGCCTGATCCTGAGGATGACGTGCGCCCGTTTAATGCTTTGCAACGGCTACTCTGACGCTCTTACCAGCGCTACTCCAACTCGTATGACTTCTTCATGAGAGGCGAGGAGATTTTATCCGGGGCACAGCGTATTCACGACGCCCCACTTCTGGAATCTGAGATGATCAAGAAGGGCATCGATCCGGCAAGTATGAAGCACTATCTGGATGCCTTCCGTTTGGGTTGCCCTCCTCATGGAGGCGGCGGCATAGGTATGTTCGTAATGCCCGTTGTGCATGTCGGTATTGATCAAGTTCAGGTTTGGAACGCGTGGTCATGCTGTTCTTGAAGTTGAATAACATTCGTCGAGCCGCCTTGTTCCCCCGCGATCCTAAGCGACTTGTTCCGTAGTGACCTGACGAGACTGCTTGTGTAACCACCTTTGGACTAAATACATGCCCGGAATGAAATGAAATCAAGTGTTGTGCGACCAGTGGCCTGTGACGTATATGTCTACGCTAGTGCATCGTAACAAGGGTAAACAACACATACCAAGGTATGTGATCACAAGGGGCGTAGACTGCAACAATATGAGATGGTACTTGACCTCCTAGATATAGGATATTTATTACATGGGGGACGAACGAGAGAAAAAGAGAAAATCACAGCATCCCACCCGAAGGCGGAGGATAGGAACTGATTTTACCACCGCTCAAGGCCTGTATATGCAATATATGCCAACGCTAACCACTCTGAAAGCGGCACAGTTCATGCATTCCCGTGGTGTAGACCCAAGCACAGTCTTGGCCTCGCCCAGGATATGTAGGCTGTATAGCACAGAGAGACAGGCACAGCGACAGGCTGGGCTGCTGGGGTAAGGTTGAGGAATGCAGTTGTACGTATGACAAGTGTACCTAAAATCTAGAGCCCTGGCTGTTCAACACGTCGCCATCGCCACTGCCAGTCAGCGTTGGGTATCACCGTAAATTTGTGGTATCACTCGATATTTCCACCTCGAACTCAAGCAAATACTCTATGTTTTCGCACGTTGTGGATGGGACCGTCCAGTGACTTTTTCTCAGGCAATGGGAAACCCAATGGTCGACACTATTCGTCCAGAGAGGCTGACCGATCGTCGCAGTCGGTACAAGGTTCGCCACGACTTCATATCATTGTATTGAGACCTCAGCTGATCAATTACTCCACACTAGCTCAGAGCAACGTGCTGACTCGTTTGCAAGCGTTATTCCCCCATCATGACGAGAATCTAGCGACCTCACAGTGCCATATGTCTCCCAAAACTGCCCCTAATCCCCCCCTCAACTCGCCAGCTTCCATGCAAAATACAACAGATAAGATCGGCCCTGCCACCCCCCCGAATGAGCCGTCTTTTCTCAAAATTAGAATTATAACGTGTGCCTCTAGTACTAGGTGACACTTGTACATTCTAAAGAGTTATCAGATGGAACATGCATGAGAGCTTACCGCACGTACGTAATGGGAAATCTAGTGTATGACCTATCCAGCTGAATTACACACAGGGAGATCTTCGTTCCCTGCTGGGTTATGTGCCTCCTCACGAGCCTTTAGAGCTTCGTGGGAAGAATATCCCGTACTTACCCAGGGATGACACCCATCCTTTCCACCTGGTGGTCATGTCAGTTTCGTGACTGTTTGTAATGCCTTCGTTATTGAATTTGAATCAGTGCTGGACAGGAATGTCCTACTCACTCTGGCATTCCTATGGGCCTCGGTGCGACATTCAAAGATCGACACAAAGATAAAGATAAGCAATCGGAGCGCGAGGCTTCTAGAAGAGACAAGGAAAAAGAGAGGGATCGTCAACGCCATTCGCGAAATGTCAAGGCAGATCGGAACACATTTGTGGCGGGAACTATGTCCAGCTGGTCAGCCATTCTTGAAGATTGGCTGCAGAATGGAGTGGGATCAATATCAGGCGTGCAACCTGCTCTGGAACAATCATCTGATCCAATGAATCGATTCAGAAATGCGAGGGGGCCGATGGATGCCTGTGTTTCTGCGGCGGTAGCTGTGGAGTCAAATTCCGAAGAAACGATCGATTCAACACACGAGGCTCGTCTTTCTGAACCCAATGTGGCCTGGAATATCTCGGAACAAGGCGGAACTGCGACTCTCAGTGCCGAGCAGGCTCGTCTGAGGGCTGGCGTGAAGGGACCATATGTTCTCCTGTGCAAGGAGCGTTTGATGGGCATTTATATAGCAGTGTTTGTTCAGCGAGATTGTCGTCCTCTTCTAAGAGGTGCGAATCCACGTGTGCCTTCCTGGCTGATCATCTACTCACTATACTTGATTAGATTATTCTACGGGGACTGTGGCGGCTGGCCTAATGGGTGGGCGTGTCGGAAACAAGGGGGGAGTCGGTGTCAGCGTCTTTTTCGCCGACACCAGACTTTTGTTCATCAACGCCCATCTCGCGGCCCATGAGGGAAAAGTCGCATTGCGTCTAGCTAATCTTCATAAGATCAAGGTCCGTGCATGGCTAGTCACTATCCGCTATACCTGATGCCCTTCCGTTGTTCGAAGTGCGAGCTAGAAGTTGATTCCTTCCTTCCATCTGATGATCCAAGGCTCCTGTCAGAAGGTATTTTTATGATACGTACTCATGCGCTTTGCTAACACGAACCTAGATGTTACCGACCGGTTTGATTATACCTTTGTGTTCGGCGATTTGAATTTCAGATTAGATTTAACGCGTCTGCATGCTGATTGGCTCATTTCCAGGAAAGGTGAGCACTTGAAGAGGCATATCGCGCTTGAATGTTTAGTCAAAATCTAGAATACGCACAGGCCTTAGAATTCGACCAACTTCACAAACTCATTCAGGAAGGGAAGGTTGATCTGCAAGAGGAGCCTCCGCGTTTTCCCCCAACATACAAATATGATGTTCGCAGGCGATCGATGCGCGATACCACAGTCGGTACACGTGCACATGTGCATCGAGCACTGACAAATACTGTGGAGCCCCTCAATGAGACGGATGAACATGCGCCAGGGTCGGATCAGGAAGATGACGACGTAGACGAGCACGAGCAAGGGAGTCGCGACTTTGAATCGAGTTCATTCATTTCGAGCGGATCTGCTTGGACTGGTACGGCTTCGACAACTTGGACAACTGATGCCGACGACGAAGAAGGCGAAGACAGTGACGGCAACGTAGTATCCTCTTCCCTTGCTGTCGCTACACAGGCGGCGCAGAAGCTACTCGGTCTTCCTGCGGCGCAGAAGGCCAAAACCAAATTCATGGATTTTATTGGCCGACCTATTAGCCTTGCAGCTTCGAATCGGCCCACCTTTATCACTCCCGAAACGCTGAACGCCGGTATCAGCGATGTGCCCAAATCTGTATCGCCATCCCCAGACCAAAAGCTACCAGTCACACATTCCACCTCGACGAAAACTCATCTATCACGTGCCACACTGGAGGACAATGAGCCAATGACGTACGATTCTTCCAGCAAGCAACGGGTACCAAGCTGGTGCGACCGAATCTTATGGAAAACCACCCTCGTTTCGGGCTGCGAGCATTCCCCAGTATCAGAACATAGGGAATCTATGACTCGCAGCGGTTTGCGGAGGGGATATTTCGGCAACGCTTTGTCCAGTATTGTTCTGCGAAGTGGACCTCCTTTGGGACGACAACGAAGAAATTCAACTTCCTCTACAACGGCAGATAGCCGAGCGAATTCTTCTGACTGTGATTCATCCCGCAGTCTGCACCACTCCCCGACAACCTCCACTATATTGTTCAATCCCAATATGACGGCTTCTGCGGAGCGTAGAGCTGTGAAGAACGGGGATGAATCGTGTGCTTTGGCATCTGAGCCGCCACCCGCGAAGCCATTCTCCTTTGATACCAATATTCCTCTTACTCAATGGCACCCGCAGAACCCCGAGTCTAGATCCACAGCAGGGTCTGTGGTATTCCCCCCTTTTGTGGCACCCATTCCATCGCCGCCTCGTCTTCCTCCTGTGTTTGCGGTTTCCTCTTTGATGCCGACCTTAGAACCGGATGAGCCCAGACCATCTACCAGCACCGGCAGTAGTTCCAAGTGGTGGCGTCATCTTCCAGGGTTGTTAACTCGTGCTTCCGCGCCAGAGCCATGCCCTGTCTTCCCATCACAACCGGAACATCATCGGGGAGATGTTGTTGTACTTTCATATAAGACTCTTGATGATCTTCAGATGAAGACCCTGGACGGCCGAAGCGATCATCGTCCAGTGATCGGGTCGTACGCCGCCTACGTTTGAATGGACGTCTGGGCAACTGGCTGGGTAGCCATACTCGAACGTTGCTGGCAAGTTATTGATTATCGAATTAATACATGTTCGGAGGGGAGGTTTTTATTGCGGCTTCGAGCCAACGTCATGTAATTTGGCACACAGAAACAATCAAGGGCCACATGGACATTATCAGTGGGGACTTCGAACTCATCCATACCCATAGATAGTATACAGCAAGGAATAGTGCGACGATATGAACATGCAATATTTGACTTCATGTCCAGGAACCCTGCGGTACTCCGAAATATCCGGTTTCAGGAAGTGCTAAGTGTGGGGTACCGGCGAAGTCGATCGTATTCAAAAATACTGGGGAGTTGACGATCAACAGCCATAGCTGCTACGTGTGGGTTAAACGTACCTGTATTTCCCCACCACAGTGCGAGGTTATCTGCGCCAATCGTCCCATGCGCAGGAAATGACAATCTAAATGATCGTGAGCGTAGGTAATGATGATATAAGGAATTGACATACGCAAAGAAAATGACTATGGTTGAGATTGCCAGACCAGAATCGAGGGCAGCAGACAATATGTAGTTGTATCGAGACCACCATGTAAAGTGATACCGCCTCATGAAGTACTGGAAAAATGTGCCGACGACGAACCATGCAGCATAGTTAATAGGAGTTGCCGGGGGCATGTAACCTGGTCCAGTGAAGAAGACTGGGATGTTGACATACTACACCTGTGTTAGACAAACGAAGGCTTTCACAGCAACTGTACGCACTTTGAACCATGATTGAGGATACTTTTTGGCAAGAAGCCAGAAGGGAATTGGCAGAATTGCGCCGATGAGGAAGAAATACACAAGCGGATAATAGACTGCGCCTTTGGAGAAGATGCGTTGTGGCCCAATTCCACCCCAAATGAGAGACGCAGTGCCGAAGACCCGAGAGTTGGGACAAGAGAAATGGTCTACAAATTGTAAGCAACGAACAGATGGTGGCCCGGCGATAATTGATTATACCTTTCTGCTCTGGAGTGCAGATCCCGTCAATATTTCCAAGCATCCAATCCTGAACGCCAACCACAATGAAACACGCAAGCAGACCAGCGACAACCTGAGCAGTAAACATCAACCGAGGAGGGATTTTCATGTAACTGAAATTCTGATGAGCCATGTACTTCTATAAGTACGAAGTGATTGCTTACTGTCCAAGTTTGAGGTCAGAGACAAATGCCAACGCTTGAGACATGGTAATGTAGCCAAAGGTTTTGAAGATCATCATCGCAACCGGTCTTCCAGGAACCGCGTATCCAACGATTAGTTCTGTGATCACGTTCAGCCCGACTTGCTGATTAGTGATGGCCTGGATCATCCCGACGGGAATGAGGTAGATGAGGGCAATTCCGAGCGCAACGAAGAACGCCCAGACCGGCAGCTTGGTGTCATATACCTCGATGCAGACAATGCCACATACGAGGCTAATGACACCGAGTGCCGCATACCACCAATGGGGCACTTCCTTGTATGCGCACATGAGGCGGGAGTGAATGTCGGATTCATCCTTGAGGGAGGCCCGGAATTGGCGGATAATATCATGTCTATACCATAGGAACGTATGGACGATGGTACTGGTCAGTGCTGCGAACGAGAGGCCATAGGCGAGTGTGAAGGAGGTCGACAGGTAAAGAGGGGAATACTGTTGGTATAGCTCTTCTTGAAAGACGCCATCAACAATAATGCGAGTGGCATCGTACTCGGCGCCAGTGTTATCCCAAGAGCTGCCACTAACCATCGGCAAGAAGCCACCAAAGAAAGTGTTTGTGAAGTACATGATAGGGCAGACAAGCCAGTAAACGATGACGACAGCCGCGAAGACGTTGGCCTCTGCCCACCACGGTGAAACGAGCGGGGAGCCCGTGTAGGTGACCTGCGCCCAATCGAATGTAATAATACTCATGCCCAGGCCGGAGTTGAAACCAAAGAGGGCATTGACGATGAAGTTATTCGGGGCAATCCAGCAGATCCAGTTGAAGTATGAGAGGGCCGCAAAGATATATCCGGGGAAGAAATACCACAGGAATGAGCACAGGAACGCGAGAAGAAAGAACTTCTCGCGTGAGATCCTGCCTTTGTCGTCGTGGCCGTAGGTAGAATGCAGGGTATTGAACAATGCAGTATTCACCAGGGTGGAGGGGAAGATCATTGAGGATGGCCACACGAGCCAGCGGCGACAGATGCCGGCGAAGGAAAAGCCGATCATTTGGGTGGAGATCACCAACAACACTTTGGGTAATATGAATGAGGCTGCAACATGACGAGCGCGTGAGATATTACACACGTTGGTATCCAACTGGTAGCGTCTCGCCGTAGAACACGGTCTGCGTAATCAATATGTCCGTTGCGTACGCCCCACCGTACACGACATTAGCCATCACTAGATATGGGCTCAGTATCTATCCCGTACTGAAAAATTCTAGTTATGCTCACCAGTGATGACAGTATGCTCCTTGATGTTGAAAGGGCCTGGGTTGAACGACCACTCATAACCAAATGTATGAAATTTCCTCGTCGGGAGCGTCCGCTCCAGGAACTTGCCACAGGGCAGAGCGACCAACTGTGCGACAAGTGCAGTGATGGTTACGGATGGTACTGCGGTGATTTCAGCATTGCATTGCCAGGAACAAGCAACAGCGGGACGTACTCCTGAGTGAGAAGAACTGATTGAGGCCGGAGATGACAATGGTGAACAACAAGCCCAAGAACCACGTGCGGAACGTGTTGACCGGCATGGTTGGGTCATCGGTATTCGACACCGCGGCCCGGACCTCAGGGTAAGGGGAGTCGTCCTCAAGGTCATTCTCAATTTCAACCGCTACGCGATCGTCGATCGAGCTGAAGTCGGTCATTTTCTCCGTCGAGCGATGGACTCGATGAAGCTGAATGTGTTCTTGAACATAGTAGTTCGGATCGTTCAGATGGTGCTCTGCGACGTCTTCCCGGAGGTGCTGTGCCTGGTTTACAGGAATGTTCCCCTCCAGGTCCGGAGAATACTCCAGAATGTCTGGCTGATACGTGTTGTCCATCGTCTCGTCGACCTCTCCGTAGTGAGAGAGCAAGACACGTTGGCGAGGAGCTGGGGAAGCAGCCGTTGGGCCCGTTGGTGACAGAGGAAGGGGGCAGATGAAGGGGGAGGAGGGAGGGTGGGGGAATGCGAATGGAGATCGAGGGAGAGAAGGTTATATGTCCCAAGAGAAGGAAGTCTCGGGCGTGCCTGTAATCGCTCTTCGCTTCTCCGAATCTCCGGTCCTTTGATGATTGACAGGGATCAGGGGCCTTCTTGCTCACAACTTGGCGCAATAGTCTCTCAGGCGCTCCGTCCTGTAGGAACGCTGGTTATCGACGGGTGAAGGCGAGGAGAGAACGAAAAGTGTGGCTAATGGTGGGCCTTCCTGCGGTGCTTGACTGCTTCGCTGGACGAGATGCCCACATCTTTTTCGGGTGCTCGATTCCCTCTTCTTCGTGCCTCACTTTCCCGATACTTCAGAGCATGCACAGGCGCCCTCGCTTCCACACCGGCATGGCATTGAGTCGTCATGCGCATCAGTTGAGCGTCGTCGGCTTTTCCCTCCTGGAACCTTAGATGACTGTGATACCGGGAGTGAGCCATTGCAAGGACGGTTCTGTCCATCAAACTCAAAATCGCGAACGGATGCAAGTAACGCTCAACGGGCTTTCACGTGTGAGGAAGTATCGGGTATTAGCAGAGAGATCGCCTCCTCGTTAGCTCAAGTTATCCTCCTTTTGTTTGTTGTATTTCGGTCTGCTCGCGAGTATTCCTCCTCACCATGCGCTTTCTTCATCGCCCACAACTCCATTCGTTCGGATATGCATAAGGTCACAAAATGCCCCCTAAAGGAGGAGTATTCTTGTACTTTAGGGCATCCGCTGGCGTAACCGTTTAATTACTATTCGCAGACCCCCTGCCCTGTGCATTCCTCCGTTGGCTGGCTTCACTCAATCCACTGTGACGTCCCCCCGAATTCGGCCACTCCCTCTCCACTCCTGGATTAGCCAGCCATTCTTCCCCCAAGTGATCCGAAGTCACTGATACCCTCGGCAGAGGCTCGGTGAATGTTTCATCACCAATTCCCGGCCAATCTCACATTAATTCCATATACCCTCGCAATATCGCCAAAACACAGCTAGCAGTCCCGATGTGGCTCTCCACAATCCCGGTCCCTCCATGTGACCTGGTGGGCAATGATGACAAACACACGGCTGGATTTCCTCTCCTCTCAAAATACACCCGTCCCCTGCTTCGAGATTGCTAAAGACAGATGACGGACCGCAGATCGCTGTTGATATTCTTATCTGGATTCTGATTACCAACCAAGCTAGAAGATAACTGTACCAGGCGTCACGCAGGCGAACTAGCGTGATTCCCTACCTCGGTTCTCTAGGATTGTGCTTGCCAGCTCCACGCTTTTCACGGGTGGCTCGTCTTTGAGTGATGCCTCGTCCATACTTCGATAATGGACCTCACTTTGCTCAACCCGCGTTATGCATTCGGCTCGAACAGGTGCTTTATCGGAGGACAGCTCTGAGCGACAATTCGTCTTTCCTTCCTGCCTGTTCCTGTATTCAGTTTGTGCACCTCCCACTCTTCAGGAACCGCACTGCCGTTTCACACTGCCCACATTGGAATTTCCCTGTGTCGGACCCTGTAGACCCGCGCAAAGGAATGTCAAATTAGCAGCAAACTTCCATACTGCTGGCAACACTGGGAAGAGGGTGCAAAGTTCAGGTCCCTTCAATTGCAATGCGGTCTGGATTGCCCAGATGACTTGTCAAGTTACGTCATCCGTCGAAGTCGGTCGGGATCTTCGTTGAAAATACGTACTGTACTATAATGTCTCTACGTACGAAAGCAAGGAGCTACTATATGCAGAGGTTGTTCTTCAAGTTTCTATCGCCTGCACGATGCTACTGACCTGGAGGGCCGTGCCGGAGGACATTGCAAAGAACGAAGTAGGCATCGGCATGAACAAACTAGAAAGCCAAGTAGTTCCAACAACGCCAAAGAAGGCGCGTGCGGGCTTGGGTGAATAATCTGAAATATGGATACAGATATGCGACCATTACCAAACTGTACTCTCTGACAACCTTTTAAGGGCTAGCAGAAGATGCTTGTCGTCTTCCCCCAGATCGCTCAAGTATTCTGCTGTTTCTCCGGTCGGGGGGAAAATGAAGCCATCTTCTGACTTGCAAATTGTCCTGTGCTTCGGCACAACACCGTCGATGAAGTAATCTGCAATTCTGCGCGCGGTGCAAAGAGACGGATGAGCCAGAGAACAATGTCCATACCTAAGAGAACAAAGATCAGGTCATATTAACAACGGTTCTTGATTGTACTTGCCCATCTTGAATGAGCAATGAGGCACTTTCGTTCCCGAAACGTTCCACCATGTCTTCAGCTGCGGAAAGTGGCGTTACAGGATCCGCAGTATTTCTGCCCTGTGTCAGGAATGGAGAAGGGGTTCTCACTTGCCCGTACCCTACGAATAAAATTGGGAACTTGGTCTTTTTCAAGCCATCTTCCGCCCTCCATGGTCCTTTGTATGTTTCCGTGGCAGTTATATTCCATGCACGGCATCTCAAAGTTATTAGAGGGGTTTCCTGGAGACTAGAGGCGTTCACTGCTTACCTCCCAATCCATATCTGCCAGCTTTCTCCAATGATGCTTGTACTAGCAAGTTCCCGACTGTATTCACTGATTGCTTGGGCACTCATGTTGGCGTGGAGAACAGAGAGATCGGTATCTCCGCATTGGATAGCCTAACAGACCAGTTATTCAGTCGAACATGCTCTTGGACATCACTGACGACAGTAGTCAAAGGACCACCCACTCTTGCGGCGTACCGGTGAAAAATATTGTCTTGCATGTCACGACGATCAGTGAGGAGGGGAGGAAGAATGAATGCAGAACCATCGCCTCGCTCCGCATCTACCATCTTTTGCGCCAGTTGCTGCCACCGCGTTGGTTTATACAGAGCCAAGAAGATCTGTGATTGATTTAACTCTACTACGTCAACAGTTGAAATTCACATACGTGAAAACGAACGTCGCTGGCAGTAATAATGCCAGATGTTCCGATGGCTCCGGAGTACGGAATACTCAGTGGCTGGATCAATAGAGACTCTAAGAGTTCATCGATGCGATTTTGGACGTCATTCATGGTGGCGCCCTCTTTGGAAAGAGCACAGTTGATCGGTCCGGCGGCTGCGCAAGTTTTGACAAAGCCATTCCAGACCTTGACATCTACTCAGTAAAAAGATCGATGATCATTTTCAATTACTTTACCTTCTGCGAGTGGTCTATTGCGTTTCGACCCCATTCGAAGAGGTCTTGGTAATAATGAGGCGCATGGCTTACACCATCTAGGACCATTCGGTGAATCATACCAGGAAACATCGCAGCAAATGTTGCCCCGAGTATTGTCCCGTAGCTGAAACTGCGGGTCGATGAGCAAATGCAAGGCGCATGAAAATGTTAGCCTACCCCCAATAATTCAGACCGTGCTCTTCCTCGCCTAGCGCTTTCAGGATCTCCAACATGTCACGAGCCGTGAATGCAGTGCTCATACTTCTGAGTATTCTCTGATCGCCGTTTCGAGCGCATGATCCAACCAATGCCTCGTAGTAGTGATGGGTTTTCTGGAACCATGGAATATCCGTTCCCTGTATGGCTCGCATTTCAAACGGCAATCCAATTTGATGCAACTTGTACTCCTGGATGCGCTCATCGTAATCCGACGGGAAACAATTCATTGGAGGCGTCGTCATATTCACACCTCTGGGATCCCAGGAAAGGATATCGTATCGTCCTGAGTCGCCGTTAGTTCAATGTGTCTCAGCAGATGGACATAAACTGATCACCTCTTAATATCAGACTGATATCCTTCCCAGTCTCGACGATATATTCAGTGCCTGAACCGCCCGGCCCGCCTGGAGACTTGTCAAAGCGAAAGCGTGCTTTGCCGAAGACACGTACCTGGGTTCACAAACACCGTTCCGAGGCGCTCGCCTCGAGGGACTGTAGCAGCTAAACGCCGAAGAGCCAGTATTGCCGTTTCCATATCAGTGCGGTTAAGATACTGAAGTCTCATGAAGTTCAATGATCGAAGCGTCAGGGGTCTCACTGACATCCATTGGCACTTGGAGAAATGCGCACTCATACTCGGTGACATCAGTGCATGGAGCCCATGTGATTCTTGAGGGAGCTTTGAGAGAACCCCTCTCATTCTTGTGAGTCAGTTTTAATGTCAAATTTCGTGTGGGATTGATATTTACTCGGAAGCGTGCCGTTGAGAAAGACAAAAATATGGCCAAGACGAGAACAAAGATAAGTGATGAGCTCGCCTGTCGGACTGTAGGTCGATGCTCAGCAAGACGTGAGCCGTGATCACTGTGCGAGGGTAACATTCTTCTAGGTTGTCCATGAGACACCTGAGGACAAGGACAGAAACCTGCCGTAGAGTCGGCGAGGCTTGATGATTAGGTAATGAAGCCTTTTCACGTGGACTCACGCGAGCAGGGTTTTCTATGTACACGCCGCCAGCTGGCAAAGTTGTTGCATGAATTGTTTGGCTCAATCAGTGCAGTGTTACTCTCCTTTGTATGACATTAATGTAGGGATGTGACTTAATCCGTGAGTAATTTCCTCCGGTGCCCCTCTGCGGAGGTACCTTTCCTATGCATTCCACGCTTGGCCTCTTCCCTAATCCGTACTACACACTGCCTCGGGTTTGGTTCCTTTCAGCAATCCCGGTACACACTGTTTGTTGGTCTCCTTGCAACGACATCCTGCATGCTGCTCTACAGTTCAGCCCGATGACAGCGAAGCATGGAGCGGTGTGCCAGCATACTGAAGCCTGATATCCCCGCAGTTCTACCGTTTTCACGGAAATCGATGCTGCTTTGCGAGCGAAATCTTGGTCAAAAGTAGCAAATTCCTGACAAACATGTGGGGTATCCCTGCGATGCGTGACCATATTCTCATGCATCCAGGAATTTGCGAAAGCCTACAACCGACTTGGGGTAACCTGATGAACCCCCTATAATGCAAGACGGGGAGCTTCTCACTTGTCGTGAATGTGCATGATATACCCCCCCCGTGTCATAGTGGACTTCCCCATCGACGAGGCATTCATCCTTTCAATATGGGCAGAGGTGTGTGTTTTATGCTCTCTGCTCACGCACAAAGCTAAATAGTATATTCAGCTCTTGCTCTATGGATGTCTTGTGCCGCTCTTCCTGGCCAGCATATATATCATGCATGAGAAGATCGTGGCTGGTCGCCCGAACTGGGTATGGAAAAAAAGGGTTCCTCCATTCTGCGGTTCTAAGTTCCTCTCTAGCCTATGCTTGTCGCCGCAATCGCCATGTTCGTGCTTGCTACTGCTCATATCGGTACTGTGTTCTTCAGCAAATAAATTATCATTACTGATCGCTGGACGTCAGCTGTCAATCTACGCCGCCTGCTTAATGGATATGTGTGGTCTTCTGACGCAGTCGCTTTCTTCAATGATTTGGACTCCCCTACGCACGTCGTGAAGGATACAATCTACACGACTCAGAGCCTGCTTGGTGATGCGTTTGCTATATGTATACCCAACTTGCATGCTTGGGAGGTTCATAATACTCCTTTTAACATATATATCGTTGTTGGCTAATCTGGGAGCGGAGATACGTGGTTGTTGTTGCGCCGATAATCTTGCTCGTTTGCAGTACCTGTATGTATACCACGGCAGACGCTTTATGCGCTAATACTGAAATTGTGTGTGTAGTCTCTGGATACATTGTCGCCTGGTTGTTTGTGAGGAACAAAGCCGACTTTTCAGTAAGCTACATGCCTTCACCTTCTATAAAGAAACTGATAGTTCCAGATTTTTGATAATAACTTGTGGGGCTGGATTATCTCGTTCTACACTCTTGCGCTGGTGCAGAATATCATCACCACGGGGCTGATTGCATATGCGATCTGGAACAGTGACCGGACCATAACTGCTTTTCGCGCTGCAGGTCGGAGCCTTATGCCGATTGTCGGAATTGTGGTTGAGAGTGCCGTGGCCTACGTCCTAGCGCAGGCGGCTCTGCTCGGGCTCTATGTTCTGGACTGTAACGCGCAGTATATCATGCTGGAGATGATTACCCCCCACCGTTGGTCTCGTTTTCACTTCAATCGTTGTGCGCGTGGGCCTGCGCTCACATCCGCTTGAACCAACGCATCAGCGAGCCAGCAATGCGATCAGTCTTCAACCCCAGCCGATCAGTGTCAAGGTATCCACTGAGCAGATTACGCATATTCAATTGCACGACAATGATGCCACACCTACCTCGGCAACATTCGACATGCAAGAACGGCTCTTGCGCGAACGGCAAACCTGGGAAGACGCTGCCGAGAGAAAGAAAGGAAGAGGAATTATTGGACCTTTCGATTCGATTGTTTAGATTAGATTCGCTCATTGTGTATACCCGCTACACGTTCACTATGCATCATAGTACCCCTCTTCTTTCTTTTCTAAGGATGCCTAAGGTATCCCTCGCTTTCGACGTGGGTAACTGTTTTTCTGATGTAAGCCCGAGGCGTCGGCCAAGGCTAAAAATCCCTGCAATGGTCATATTCATCCTGTGGGTGTAACCTTCGATATTCCGATTCAATCACATCACAATCACTGCCAGCGGTGCGTGGAAAGCAAAGCATAGCTATAGTTGGAAATAGATTCCATGAGCCAATAAACGTCCTCACTATTACTTCTCACTTTTTCTCCGTGCCATTTCGAACTCATCTCGTAGGCCTCCAGCAATGGATTAACGCATGCTGCGCTTTGACGTTTCTTTGCTCGCCTAACGAGAAAACTGCGAGAGTTATGAAGGCCATTCAAAGCACAAAGTGGATGCATTTTAAATAATTTGAGGAATATGCTGCGCGCTGAGCGACTGATATGTGGTAATCTGGATCCGGATTCCTGACCCGAACGGCCAGTATCGCACAGCTGTCCCGCACGAATCGCGGTCCTTCGTGAGAGCTTGACTGGTAACGAGGAAAGAACGATGTCTTGTCAACTTTGCACTTGACCATCAACATGGAGAAGTCCGTCTTTCAGGAAGAGATGGTTGCTCTGCATGTAGCAAGATCATCTGCGCCTAGAAGGACAAACATTGTCCTGGTCTTTCTCGGCGCCGTGTTGGTCATGACTGGGTATCTTAGTTATCAAGCTTATCACCCCGTCCAACCGGCGTTTTCGGTAGAATCCCTGGTCTCTGAATACTCCATTTAACTAACTTTAGCTGTTCTCTCAAGATGTTCAGCCCGACTGTGGCTTGGCGGTCGTGCCCAGACTTGACCGAATACGACTGCGCCTACCTTAGTGTCCCGCTTGACGTGTGTTGTTTCTCTTCACTTGAGATACATGCTAACTTCAATAGTATCTAAACCCCTCGCCAGATGAGACAGTATCATTGGCTCTACGACGTTTGCCCGCATCCGCTCCAAAGGACGAGAGGCTGGGTACCCTGTTCGTCAATCCTGGGGGCCCAGGTGGATCTGGGACTGCTGCTCTCGTCAATTACGGACAGGATCTGAATATCATTCTAAAAGGTGATTGGAGAAAACTTACAATCACATTAAATTACTGATCGCATAGCAGGTCGCTATGATATCTTGTCCTGGATCCCCGTGGGATAAATATGGTATGTCACTGGATTGCTCTTCTCGAGTTGATTGGATGACTTAGAAAACAAAGACGACTCCTTATCTAGGCTGCTATCCGACGGATTTCGATGAATGGATTGGTGCGTACAAGGAGGCTCAACTTGGCCTGCCCTTCGAGCTCGGTAACAACAGCCTTTCTTGGTTCGAGAAAGTCGATGCATTTTACCTTGCCGACGTAGCAAGCTGTACAAATAATGGAAACCAGAAGATGCTCAAAGCTTCCAGCACTGCTTATACTGCCCGCGATATTCTGAGTATACTGCAGGCCATAGGAGAGGATGAGCGGGGTCTTCAGTATTGGGGGTAAGCTTCCTTCCTTCAATCACAGAACATCCATGAAAATGGCTGGTAGCTTCAGATATGGAACGATTCTTGGAGCGACTTTTGCCGCAATGTTTCCCGAGTATGCCTATCGACTAGTATTGGATGGCGTCGCCAATAGCAACTTCTTCACGAACAACCCCTTCGATTCTGGCCGCAGCGCCATGGACGACACGAACAAAGTCTGGGAGGGTTTCTTCAGCGAATGCGCACTTGCGGGTCCTGGCAGGTGTCCACTGGCAGAACCCGGATTGACAGCCGACGACATTCGAGCAAGCATAGAGGCCCTCATTGATTCCCTCCGAGCACGTCCGCTGCCCGTGTCCTTTTCTGGCAAATTTTCCGGCATCATCACTGCCAGTGACGTGAAGACTGCGATATTCCAAGCATTGTATAAGCCGACCAGATGGGCCGACCTGGCGAAAGCGTTTTCTGATGCCAAGAAAGGAGATGGCGCTGCTTTGGCTATCTTCATCGGAGAACCCGCCCTCACGGAGCGCAGAGAGCCCACAGATAACGTGTTCAGGCGGCATATGGTTGCTTCTGGAACGAGTCGTATTTCTAATGCTGCAGTCATGTGTGGTGATGTTGATCCGAGGGTGGCTCATTCAATAGATACACCGGAGGAATTTATGGAGTATTCTAAGGAGCTGTCCCAGCTGAGTATCACGGGGGAAACTTGGACATTGTTTGCTGGCCGGTGCAGACTATGGAATATAACGGCTTTTGAGGCTTACCGTGGCCCATGGACAGTCGAAGACGGACTACAGAAGACGAAATAACCGATTCTTTTTGTTGGGTTTGTCTATCTCAAAATTTTGAAGAAATATATCCCATTAACTGGCCGATGCCCCTTAGGAACACTGCAGACTCCGTTACCCCCTTGTCGGCGGCAAAAACGATGTCGAAGGGGTTTGGAAACGAAAGTGCGACGCTGCTGATTCAGGACGGCTTTGGCCACTGTTCGACTGCTCATCCTTCGATTTGTACTGCGAAAGCTATTGCTGCATACTTCCACGAAGGTGTCGTTCCCCAATATGGAACGAAGTGCAAGTCGGATGATGGTTTCATCTTCCGAGATGCGCATGCATGCTCAATATAATAATATGGGAGGGATTAGTGAAGCGGATCAGAAGCTGCGGGCAGCGATGTGGAGACTCTCTGAGAGAATGGAAACTTGGTGATATGTCAGAGCGCATAAACGTTAGTCATTTCGAACACATTTTACCCTGCCATATTCGTTCAAGCCAGTTACAGGTAATACATGCGTAATAGCCGCCAGGATTCGACAGAATGGTTGGACAGAATAAGAGGCACAATTAACTTACGCTATGTATGCCTCAGCGATGGCTGTGATTCCGATCCAGACGGGATTGTTAACATGGGGCAAACGCAGTATTTGAACATCCAGCGGAGAGACAAGGAGGGAGAAAAGAGAAACAAGTCCTTGACATCGGGAAAACAACCGCTTGCTAACCTCGTCTAGCAGAGACTCATCATATCAGCGTTTTCTTAAACCAGTTCACTGTCTGCTCGGCCGCATCTTCCCAAGCCTTCTTCACCTCGGGCATGTCGAGTGCTGGCCGGCACGCAAAACCGTGCCGCGTACCCATGTAGCGCTTGAACTCATACTCGATTGCATCTGATCTTTCGGTACGCGCTGCAAGCAGTTGTTCGGCTTCGACGGTTTTTGCGGCAGGGAAGGCAAAGTCCTCTGCCAAAACCCTGTGTCAGCTGCGTACGCTAAGCTGGAAGCAGAGGACATACCTTCGGCAACGACCCAAGAAACAGGGTACTGCAAATGACTTAAGTGAAGTGTCACCTATGAAGCACAGATACGCACATCCATTTGTGTCACCAATTTCAGCGAAAATCCACCTGGGTGGCAGATGACACCACTCGAGAGTACGTGGTAGGGTGCCATCTCCGCAACCATCATACCTGATACATTCGTAAACGCCTTGTTCACTGGCCCGAAAACGAATCTTTCGAACCTCCGAAACAATACCTGTACCTCTGGTTAGCCGAGTAATGCATGTACAGGCAGGACTCACCCAACTGCTCCAATCTTTTCTAGTCCCTTTTCCTTTTTGAGAGTTTCGATGAACTGACAAACCCATGCTAAATAAGAACACTGCCAGAGACATACGAGCGCACATACCGTCTTCATGCGCTTCCCCACATTAGACGGCCAGTTGGTCGTGAGAAGGTTTGGCATGCTCTTGAAGATCTGCCAGGTGAAGCCGAGGTTCTTCCATATCGGAGGTTTGACGCCCACTTGCCAGTGATCATATGTCCTGAGGTCGTTGTCGTCAACGGGGGGGTTACCCTGCTCTTCCTAAGTCCACTCCTCGCACTAGAAGGCGAGGAAAATGATACGAACAGCGAACATATCCGGTACCTTTTCCCGTTCAGCCATTCGTCAGCATATTCACGAGATAAACAAACACACATAAACATCCAAGCCACTCTCCTTCGCATACCCATCCGCCATAATTTTCGGATTTCCCAGAGGCAGGCCAAAGATATCCGTGAACACCAGAATCGCGCTCTTCTCTGCCGCAGGAACGCGCACATCGTCCGGTGCGCGGGCATAGTAGCAGTCAGTTGAGGCGAGCTTGATCATCTCACCAGTGGGCGTGCCGGTGAGGCGGGTGCCAGCAATGCAGTCTGCACAGAGCTTCATCGTTACTTGACAATGAGGTATTGTAGGCCAACTGGGGATCAACGGGAAAGGGGGGAGGCAATGGGGATCAGAGAGAGAGCCTTGTTCTCCTAGGGCGCCATCTGTCCTAAGGAAAGGATCGGTTGGGTAGAACAGTGATTCACGTGCATTCCAAAGGGTTCAGACGTCATCCGACTGGGCATCTTCAATTCATTTTCCTCTTCGGCCTGACAGTCATACGAAGGTCTCAACGTACTTTTAGTGCGAGAATACACTTCTTTCGAGCTGTTTTGCCTCTTGGATAATACATAGACACCTACAACAGATCAGTTCTCTCACAATTGTGTGTTCTTCACGCTCTTGTGTAATTATCAATATTCGGTATCAACGGTTTGTGTTCACCCTCTCATCTCAGACGGTTCTGATATTGGCTAGGCAATATTGTCATCGTGTACATCATTTCCCACTAACAATCGCAGGTTCAAACGCCCCGTCAAACGCCGTCGAGTCAGGGTGACTTTGCCTTTCGTCTTAAGGCTGTCTCTCAACTGGTAGGAGATCCTCGAGTGTCGTCCGGTCTTAGAGACCACCCAAAAGAAGAACCATGAAGCTCTGCGCGGACTGCTTGAAAGGCAAACGCCTTCCCGGAACGCCAGGAGGTGACATGCTCAAAATCGGCGTGACTGATTGCTATTATGCTCGTGCATCGGATGCTGTCCGCACGCCCGCCGCGGAGAAGAGCGCCATCCTAGTCTTCACGGACATATTTGGGCTGCCGTTACCGAATCCCAAGATTATGGCGGATGGGTTTGCAATGGAGATAGGGGTGGATGTGTATGTACGTGAGAGTTTAATCATCGATGGCAGTTGGGGGGCTGAAGTGAGACAGGTGCCAGACTTGTTCGCCGTATGCCGCGCTCGTTTTAAGCTATCCTAGCCGTCCTCAGGCGATGAGCAGGGACATCCACCGATCAGAGAGGAAGATCTCCTCCCGTATGATCACACCGAGATTGGGGTCAAGCCGCCGCTCTGGAAGAACCTGGGCTATACGTGGCAGGTGCTCAAGTCCATGCCGAACATGATGACGACTGGGTCACGCCCGAGTGCAGCC
The DNA here is from genome assembly GCF_000292625.1 of Dacryopinax primogenitus. Lineage (NCBI taxonomy): Eukaryota > Fungi > Basidiomycota > Dacrymycetes > Dacrymycetales > Dacrymycetaceae > Dacryopinax > Dacryopinax primogenitus. Next base: position 228,470 of record NW_024467211.1, on the reverse strand, counting down.
GGGAGAATGATAACGGTATGCTGACTTCCTCTGAGTGAAGGAGGAGGGCTGATGTGGTGAATGGGGCAGTTCGTTGAGAACTTGAAGAAAGAGAAAGGGGTTGAGAAGCTCGGAGTGGTTGGGTGCGTCCTTCCTGTCCCCTCACTCATCTGTTCAGTATTGAAATCTGGATTCAGGTACTGCTTTGGTGGTTAGAGACTAGTCATTATGTTGCAGGGAAGCGCACACATCTTGGCTTGTGGGCGGCGTTATCGCCGATCTGATGCCCTACCACCTGTTCTCGAGTGCAGTCATCTGTCATCCTGGCGACTTTGATCACAAGCTGGTGGACGAGATAAACGTGAGTTTTCTCTGCTCTATGTTTTCCCCCTCTTTCTGACTCAATCCAGTTTCCTACCTCCTGGGTTACCTGTGAAGAAGATGCGTTCTTTTCGCCCACTTCCACGGAGGATGTCAACGAGCGCCTTGCCCGTCGGAATCAACAATTACGCGAGCAAGGCAAAGAGGCACCCGAGTATGAGATGAAGCGGTATATGGGGACTCGACACGGATTTGCGTGCCGTCCGGCGCTTGAGGTCGAGGCCGTGAGGAATGCGTGGGAGGGGGCTTGGGAGCAGACTGTGCGGTGGTTCAAGAAGACTTTGCTTTGAGTACAAATTAGGTCATAAGCCACGCATAGTAAATCATAAATATTGTGGATTCCATAGGATTATCCTTTCAATTTAGACTACTCGGACTTGTGGCATCGGTCCCTTTCGGGGGTTCGATGACATCGACCATCTCACGATCGCACCTGAGACTTTACACTTCCAATTCTGGACGTTCTCGATCAAACCATGAAAGCGCCGATCATGCTACAATTCGTTTCTGATCGATGTCTCTATCCTCTTTTTGCCTCTTATTTTCTACGAGCTCCAGCATGAATTTCTGTGCGGACTGCATCACCCGCGTCGCTCTACCTGGAACCCCCTGCGGGCAGATGGTCTCAATCGGCAACTTCTCCGTCTATCATACAGTCCCCTCCCCTTCCGAACGCGCATCTAACAGTGATAAGAAAGCCATATTGGTGTTCACAGACGGTCTGGGACTAGGGTGGGATAACCCAAGGATATTGGCAGACGGGTTGGCGAGGGAGGTCGGCCTGGAGGTATGGGTGCCTGATCCGTTCAACGTGCGGTCTTCCCTTCTACATCCTGAAATTTGCTGAATTTTGATGGCCATAACAGGGAAAGCCTTCGCTGAATAACGACGACCTCCTCCCGTACGATCATCAAGATCCAGGCTCCCCCATGCCTTGGTGGAAGATCATGGGATACGCATACTATGCAATCAAAGCCGCTCCCAGCCTGCTATTCGGTGAAAACAGGGAGTCGAGAGTGTGTGAGAGGATGAGAGAGGCGAGCCGTGCTTTCATTCTGATGAAAATGTGATCTGACATGAGGGAGGACAGTTCGTTCAGGTGCTGAGTCACAGTAGGCCAGAACTTGCGAATCTTCAGGTAGGGCAAAGGATACGCAGCGGTGGTGCGGCTGTAAGGGCTGTATGACATTTAGTAAATGGGTTCTATTTCGATACGGTTTCTGCGTACCGATTCCATTCCTCTTCTGAAAGGCTGATGGCGGAGATAGGGTGAGGTGCGTTCTTCAGCAAGTTGTTGTCTTTCGGTTGCTTTCCTGCAATGATGTCGTTCACCTCCTTCCGGATCTGAATCATCGCATCGCAGAACTTGTCCAGCTCTTGGAGATCCTCTGAGGCAGGAAAAGGGATTGGAGAAGCTTGGGGCGATCGGGTGATTGGTGACGACTTTTGCCCTTCTTCTCCTTGTTCATGGGTTCACATAGCTATTGCTTAGGAGGAAGCGTCGTCCTCTCCCTCGCCCCATATCACTGTCTGACCAGCGCCGTCATCTGCCATCCGGGTAGCGCAGACCCGAAGCTTGTAGATCAAATTGATGTACGTCTTCTGCCTTTCAACCACAATCATCGTCCAACGCCTCATAATTTTCCCAGTTTCCTACTTCCTGGATCATCTGTGAGGAAGACTTCCTTGTCCCTGCCTCTGTACACGAAGCGCTCGAAGCCCGCCTCCGCTCCCGCTTTGCGCAGGCTAAGGTTCGAGGGGAGGAGGTCCCGGAGTACGAGTACAAGAGGTATATGGGTACCAGGCATGGGTTCGCTTCCCGGCCGGCTTTTGATGTCCCTGTGGTGAAGGAGGCGTTTTTGAAGGCATGGGAGCAATCGGTGTTGTGGTTGAGGAAAACAATGTTGTAAGAAGGCAACATAAGAAACCGACGAAGGCTGTATGCCCATACACTACAGTTTATTATCACGCATATATGTATCTACGTTCACAATGGTTGAATTCAACCATTGAGACGAGTCACAAGGAAAGCAAAATAAGGCATGTGGCTTCTCGATAAGAAATGAAGATTATTAGAAGCAAAGCTGTGGGTGTTCACTTTTGTTTAGGACCATTGCTGAATACTCTTATCTTATCATGGGAGAGGGAAGATATAGTGTATACCATAATAATTTCTGTGCAAGGCCACTCACACCCACTTTACAAGAGAGTATCCTTAAACCAAGCGGTGGTCTGCTCACTAGCCATGACAAAGGCATCCTTGATCATTGGGATGTCTAGGGCCGGCCTGCACCCGAACCCATGCCTGGTACCCATGTATCGCCTGAACTCGTACCGAGGCACCTGTTCAGGTCGTCCTTCTTTCGCTCGCTGGGAACGAAGAGAAAATCGACGCTGCACATCCTCCTGCTTGTCGGGGCCGAAAACAAAATCTTCTTGGCACGTAATCCACGAGGTGGGGAACTTGGGAGTCTAGTGAGTTTGTTGCCCAACGTGGGGAGGAGAGAAAAGGCGGGAACCCACATCAATGTCTTCAACTAGCTTGTGGTCAAAATCGCCAGGATGTGCGATGACAGCACTCGACAGAAGATGGAAAGGCACGAGGGAGAGGAGCACACTTCCTCCGTAACAGTATCTGCTCTGGGGTTAGAGAGGCCTTGTAGAATCGGAAGGCAAAAATTGCATACCCGACGGCCCCAATCTTCTCTATCCCCCGGTCCTTGTTAAGTGTTTCCACAAACTAGCCTTGGGTTAGCTTCCCCTTAACCTCCCTGAAAAGACGTAGTCTCACTTCCTTCATTCTCGTGTACACCCTAGACTGCTTGTTTTCTCCCATGATCATCTTTGGAAAAACGAACGTTGTCTGGCTGAGGAAACCTAATAACTTCCACGATGGCATGGGACTGCCTGGGTCTTGATGATCGTACCGCATGATGTCCTCGTTCTTGAGGGGTGGATGACCCTGGATACGTCTCTAATCAGTCAAGAAACAGGGATTGAGGCAGGAGAAAACATACGTTGAACATATCTGGCACCCAAACGTCCACACCCAGCTCACTAGAGAAAGCGTCGGCCATGATCTTCGGGTTTCCTAAAGGTAGCTCGAACACATCGGTGAACAGAACAACCGCACGATTGGCTGCGACCGAAAGGCGGGATGAAGCAGGCGGAGAGGCAAGGTAGGCAGAGAAGCGGTCAAGGGTGACCATTTGCCCTTTAGGAGTGCCGGGAAGAATCACTCCAGACATGCAGTCGGCACAAAGCTTCATCTTGTTGACTTTATTGTTGCACGTGCTTCGAAGGATTTGGAGAGGTCGTTAAGGCAGAACCTCAGAGGATATGTCCCCCTCCATTTATACCTAGGCAGCTTGGTCCATCCAAAGCAGCACCAGTTCGTCGGTCATGCAATGCCGCCATCCATGACGCCGCTCGCTGTGGGGTTTGCCTTGGGAAGTGCCGTACGCGATGGGGTTATGTCATCTCCTTCGCCTTCTGTGAAACCAACAACTATACGGGAGAGTCAGATGCGGTCAGAAATGTGGGAGTGTACGCGGCGAACTTACGTTGTTGATTTGGTTTACAACTGCTGAAGATGGCCGTTCGTGACTGGTTGATGCAGGCGAGGGTCCACGTCCGCGGTATGCAGGCCTGGTTTCCGATTTCATGGTGCGCAGCTTGGGCACCCTCGGATAATCCTCACAGTGGGCAGAAACGTGGATATTGAAGTTTGGACCAGCATAACAGAATGACAAGATGGGCAATGACAAGAGAGTCGCTGTGATTGGATAGACGGATAATTTCACAATGGGGTACTTCGTGGAACTCCCAGCTGTGATTGGTCGAATTTACATGTAGCAATATTCCCTTTTAAACCGAATATCATTAACATTAGAGAGTAGCCGACATCATCAAGAAACCTCCCAGTATAAAGCACACTCCTTTACAAATGCTTCTCTATCCACTTCCAGCTCTGTTCCGTCACCTTCTCAAACGCCTCCTTCACCTCCTGGATATGGAGCGCCGGCCTCGCCGCAAATCCGTGCGTTGTCCCAGGGTAGAAGACAAACTCGTACGGCACTTTAGTCTTCTCGTCACGGGCAGCGAAGGCGGCTTCGAATTCTTTGGCAACAGGCTGCGGGAAAGATTCATCTACTTGAGCGGTAGCAAAAGCACAGGGGAACTGGAGAACAGAAATTAGCAATAATCTTCTTCTAAGGACATTCTCTGCCTGAGAGTTTTCCCGCCAGAGGGAAGGAACACTCACGTCAACCATTTCAGCTTCTTGCAAGCTGATCCTCCCAGGGTGGCAGACAACACCAGCCTGGAACAACCCCTGTTTCGCCGCCACCATCTTGATGATTACCATCCCCCCATAACAATGACCCACGGCACCCAGCCTCTCCACACCCTTCTCCTTTCGCAACGCTTCTGCCCATGCCTGCATGCGGGCGCTGACTTTGGCGGGACCGTTAGTGAGGATGATATTGGGCAGGGCGCCGATGAGAAGCGCGTAGAATCGGAGTTTGTTCGTGAAGGGGCGGGGAGTCATATCAAAGTGGTCTACAGATGTCATCTGCTGCGGGTTGAGTGGTGGGTGGCCCTATGTTCACATGGATGCTGCTCAGAAATATTGTAACCAGCAGCGAGGAAGGACGCACCATGAACATATCCGGGACGTACACAGGCAAATTCAGCTTTTTTGCAAACTCGTCCGCAATCAGCTGACTGTTCCCTAGTGGCAGACCGAGCACATCAGTGAAGATGACCACTGCCTTGTGCTCGTTCCCCGGAGTTACTGGCGCAGACGGAGCGGCAAGGTAGGTGTCGGTGTCGTTGATCTTGATCATGCTCCCCGTGGGGGTTCCAGGGAGTTTAGTGCCCCTAGTGCAATTCTCGCAGATCATAGTGAACCGGTAGCGTCGAGAGAAGAGATAGTAGTAGGACTGAGGGGGAGGCAGCCTATACGAGCATGTTCGTTATGAGGCATCAACTCTTATGACCGACAGCTGGAAATATCCTTTCGGCACGCTGACTGGATAGAAGAGTATAATGCTCGTGATTGTCAACCTGCCTAGGTCGCAATATGGCAAGATGCTTGATTTGCATCTTCGTCTTGCCTAACCGGAGAGTTGGTGACAGAGTGCGGTCGGTGTCCACCAATGAGCGACAGCTCAAGGGTTTCCATGACAAACCCATGAGAGGGCGTGTCATGGATATTCTTTGGGGTACAGCGATTTTTGTTTACTGCCGCCAGCATCTCATGTTCGATAAAGAACTGAGTGGAAGTCCGGAGATGACCCTGATTTGCTCCATTTTCAACATCTCGTGGGATCTAACTTGGAAGGGTAAATTGTCTTGTAAACAAGTTATCTGCACTTTCAATGCATTATATACATCGTTCGCCCGTAATCAGGGGTCACAGGTCAGGCGTTCCGTGGGGACTGGAGTTCTATATCTTACGACACTCGTCCGTTCCCCAGGGTAACATCTTGGCCCGAAGTAGGGGCTTCGACCACTTCGAATTCCATGTCTCCCGACGATGTCTACTCTGCAACCCGCACCAGCGCTCCGCTCGCACCCTGGTGCATTCCTTCCAATTCCTTCATATCCTCCTCATCCAGCTCCCATCCGTACACAGCCTTATTCGCCTCGATCCGTGCGGGGTTGTCGCTCTTTGGTAGTGGACTGAACCCCTTCTGCAAGCTCCAGCGGATGAGCACTTGTGCCCAAGACTTGTCGTGTTTTTTCGAGACGCGAATCAGCGTGGGGTCTTGGGCTTTCTCGCCTCGCACCAGAGGGCAGTAGGCTTGGATCGCGATGTGATTGGCCTCGCAATACTCGACCACCTTAGGCTGCTGACACCAGGGATGCAACTCGAGGCATATGACACATCAGCCCGAATTCCTCACTCTATGTGTTTATGAGAACACACCTCAATCTGGTTCACAGCCGGCCAGATCTTCGCGTACGCCCTCATCTCCTCGAAATGGCTTGGTCCATAGTTGCTCACGCCTATGCTCCGTGCTTTGCCTTCAGCGTGCAGCTGCTCCATGGCCTTCCAGAGAGCTTGACGTCCTTCGGGACCTGAACGAGGGGAATGTATGAGGAACAAGTCGACGTAACCATCTGACCGAAATCGGTGAGTATTCTATCGGCGGTTCCCTGGTTCTTTGGGGAAAGACACCCACCCAGCCCAATTTTATCCACGCTAGCCTTCAAGGCTGTCATCGTCTCATCATGACTTGCCTCAGGCGCTGACATCTTCGTTGTCACAAAAATATTCTCCCTCTTCACCCCGCTCTGCTTGCAGAACTCGCGCACACCATCCCCGACCTCGGACTCGTTCCGGTACATTTGGGCGGTGTCGATATGCCTAGCATAAGCGCATGAGGCTCTGCAGCAGCCGACCGAGGGGGAGGGGACACACCGATATCCAGCCTGGAGAGCGTACACGCATGATTGTGCCGTTAGATGTCCGGGGGAAGCCCAGACGCCAAATCCCAGTAGGGGCATGCTATACCCTGGACAGTTCACATCAGTACACCAACCTCTCAAATCCATGGAGGAAGACCTCATACCGGAGTTGAGCTTCACGGCGGACTGGAGGGTGAGTTGGGCCATATCTTGTGGTGTGAGGGAGGAGAAAGAAGGTCACATGTTCGAGGGCAGAACGCGAGCAGGTACTAGATGGTGCAAGCTGGGACGAAGCATCCCGCCGTCATTCCGGCCTAGGGTTCGGCCCGCAATTATGCCGAGTGCAACGATTGGTGGTGACCATGACAGACAGTACCGAATGAAATATGGAGAGTACTCAGCAGGCACGGAGAGAGCATCAATGCGCGCGCTGAATGGAGAGCATGGGGTTAGAACAACTGAGCAAGCCCTTTTCTTTCCTGACACGACGCGACTGAATCCTGCAACAATCAGAATATAAATGAGTAGTGTCATTGTTTATCAGAACAAATACAGATGTGAGGCGTGCCCAAGTAAGATGAAATGCCCTCTGAATGCACAGCAGTATAGGGAAACAAAACGTCATCATCAAGGCTTGAGAGGCACCTCAGCCGCCAACTCTTTCCGTCTAAGGTTGATGTACTCCAATCTAAGACGCTCCATGTTCTCCGGATTTGTGCTGTACATACACGTAAGCGTTTCGAGCGCTATAGAGGCAGAAAAAGACACGCACTATTGACGAATGCACTCTTGCATCGCCTTATGCTGCCCTCTACACGCCCAAACTACGGATACTGTCCTGCCAGTCGCACAGTCGGCGAATTCTGAATAAAAAGTCCTTTCATAAGCACAGATAGGGAGTATTGAGGTGATGGGCAGGCGTACGGCGAACAACGGCATCACATTCCTTCAACGCACGGGCTTTGGTGACCTTCATCAGCGTCTCCTCTTCTCGCCGCGAAAGGGCATTCATCGCCAAGTGTATTTCGTAGATCCTGGCGCTTGCTGCGCGTCTATCGGCCAGAAGAATGGGATCAAAGTCTGACTAAGCTTGATGCAGATACCGTCATGAATTGTGAGAATTGTGGATGATTGTTGATATGAAGGTGAAATGTGCGGTGTACCGTTCCCTGGGTGCTGTGTTCGTTAGACCCAAACCGGGGTAATTCCTCCGATGACCCCTTTCGGGCGCATTTTGCCTACAATGACCCCTCGGGCGCAAATCCCTGAAATGACGCCAAGGCCTGCCCTAAGCAACCAGGGACCTTCCAATTAAGGAAGGTGGCAGTTCAAGATGCGCTAGGGTCCGGTCTCTTCGTGTCGGTTTATAAAGCATGTTCTGATGTTGTTTTTTAATTAATTATGTTACAGTATATAAATCAATTCTGCATGGATGCCTCGTATAATAATTCACCGATTTTCACCATTGTAAACATAGGTGAGGAAACACCGCACTTTTACGGCAAGGCAATGAATTTTGCAGCAGTTCTTGATGATAATAGATACCATACACAATGCCAACCAGGTTGTCTTTTGAAAAAGGTCTGTTCTACTAGCAAAACATTCACAAAAACACGTTGTTGGATTGATTGGATTGCCCGGAGGCACGTGCTTCTATTGCCACAGCCACTGCTTTCCTTATTTGGTTACTTAGGGGCGGCATTTGGGGTCATTTAGGCAATTTGCACCCGACGGGTCATTGTAGGCAAGATACCCCCGAAAGGGGTTATCGGAGGAATTACCTCGACCCAAACCACAAAGGGAAAAGAACCCTGACAAATGATATTTGTAAGCTCACGTGCACCCTTTGTCATCATTGATGTCCCACCTTCAAGCCATCGCCTCGACCTCCTAATCATCCACCTGGCTAGTCTGTTATTCTGGTGCCGATCCGGCATGAACCCCGTGGCAAATATGAGGAAGCGCCCGTCGGGCAGAAGGTTGAAAACCTATCGGCCGCACTTAAACAAGCAAGGTATAGGAAGGGTTTGAGCCCGCTATCTTGTGTCATAACGCTATCCACCGTCACACGGCGTTTGAAAGCATGATCACGCAGTTGTCTGCCAAGGCTATAAGAATCGGCCGTCCTCTCCTTCATCGAGCTCAACAGCACTCGAACCGATTCCGCCCCCAAACCAAATTCTCAAGCCCATATTCCATCCGAACCATGACGTCTGCTGTCAAACCTCTCGATGTATGGACTAATGACCTCATCGGGGAAATCTACTTCAATCCGGATGACGCAACGGCCTTCAAGGCCTTCGAGGATTACATAAGCAGTGATATTCGTATTGAGTATGTAACGTCTTTGTTCCTTGAAGCCGTGCTTATTCTGCTCTGAAGAGTGAACGGCGCCGTGCTCCCGCGTTCCGTCTATCTTGGAATTGTCACACGCTACCGCGAGGAGGGTACTGGAACGGACCTCGGCAACCCGACCCTGTCCATGCATGTCGACGATGTGGAGAAGCAGACCGGAACCGTTGCCCAATGCGGCAAGTTTAGCACCAAGAACAAGGCAACCGGAGCGGTCGTCAACGCCACAGCGACGACGATCATCAAGGTCGAGTTCCGGGATGGGAAGAGGGTGATGACCAGCTTGACCGAGGTCATTGCCGATGACTAGGGGGCGTCCAGGTCGGCCCGATAGCATTCTAGTTGCCGTCAAATAATTGAATGGCCACGCGCTGGATGGCGACTCGTCTTGTGCACTGTCCTTTCAGCAAGTGGGACAAGGATCCCCGGTCGCTTGGCGTTCGTAAGAGGATTCGTTTCCTCACTGACATGGGCTGTTCGGGGAGACAGCATATGTCAAACGGCTCGTCACAAGGGATGGGCCGTCCGCAAATCCATTCAGACGACAATGATGCTCTGTAAGAGAGACAGGACCGGCTTCGGGAAGCTTTGAAAATCTCGACGCATTGCCCATTTTGAACACTATTCTTCATCCAACCCATGTCTTCTGTCAAGCCTCTCGATGTATGGGTTGATATTTTCCCAGGGGGACGACGAAAAGGCTTTTGCCGCCTTCGAGGAGGGCTTGAGTCACGATATCCTCATCGAATCAGTAGTGCCTTTTTGAATTTTTGAGCTTCGATTTGCTCATCTTCCGCCTGAAGGGTGAACGGTGCCGTCCCCGCGCTCCAACCAATATTGGTTATTGTCAAAGACAACCGAGTGGACAAAAGCGTTACCGCTCTAGGAATCCGGACCTTGTCCATGCATATTGATCATCTTGAGCAGCAGACCGGTGTCGTCTCACAATTCGGCAAGCTCAGTATCAATGACAAGACAACGGGGATCGAGACGATGTGGACAGGAAGCACCATTGTCAAGGTAGAATTCCTTGATCGGAAGAGAGTGATGACAAGCTTGACCGAGATCATCCCGAAGAATTAAGTGAAATTGCCCTGTCCGATGGCATCGGAGCAGATTGGGGTGCCTTTACAATGAATGGAAGATATGTCATGGTAATCGACGTTGTATGGCAGCTAGTACGAATTCATGTGTATCCCGAGTATTGTTTGTATAACAACCATTGATCGGCTCACGAGGGACTTGAAACAAAGCTGTACATTGATTCATCACGAATGGGGGCGAGCAAGTGATACAGTGAACTGAGAACGTCGGTCTATAAAAGAGGCAAAAGGGCGACTTGCTTTGGTCTAAACGTCTTGACGCTCCCTACTTGTGTCGCATAACACTCTCACAAGAATTTCGCCCGAAGCATGTCTTCTACCACACCTCTTGATGTTTTCGTCGAAAACCTCCTTGCGGCGATGTTCTTCGAGACTGACGACGAAAAGGCAATTCAGGCCTTTGAGGCAGGCCTGAGCGAGGACATCCGCATCGAGTTTGTCCTCCTTTCTCAGATGAGCCGCAGGGCTTGACGCGCATTTAAACCAGGGTCAACGGGGCCATCCTGCCACGCCCTGTATACCTGGGTATTGTCAAGGGAATACGCAAGGACAACGTGGCTACCGACCTGGGTAACCCTACCCTAGCTATGCACGTCGAGGATGCCGAAAAGCAGACCGGTACGGTCGCTCAATGCGGCAAGTTCACCCTCAAGAACAAATCCACGGGGGAAGAGAAGACTTCGTCGGCGGGTACCATCGCCAAGGTGGAATTCCGGGATGGAAAGAGAGTGATGACCAGCTTGACAGAGGTGATGTCTTGAGCGGGCTTGACGGGCAGGGGGCAAGGGACCTGAGACACCGAGGATTGATGTCATGGTGCCGGCGGTTGTCAAGCGTGCACAGTCCTTTCATAAGGTTGAGCCGAGAATTCTGATTTGTGATACTACTAGTGCAAAGGAAGCTCTGATGTTGCCGTTGTCGGGATGTATCAGACCGTGATGCCGCAGTCGTCTCGCCCTATTAAAACCCCGTCATCCGCTGTTGGCGGTACTCGGCAAGCAACCCCCATCCACACCTTTGCACATACCGAATAATGACCTCTATCGCACCTCTCGATGTCTGGGTTGACAACCTCTTTGGCGAGATTTGGTTTCAACCAGATGACGAGAAAGCATTCGCTGCGTTCGAGGCGGCTCTGAGTGAAGATATCCGCATCGAGTTTGTTGCATATCTTGAATTCACAGATTTCAACATTGACTTTCTTCAATCTTCAGGTAAACGGTGCCGTTCTTCCACGCTCCGTCTACTTGGGTTTTGTCAAGAGTTACCGTAAGGAGAGCTTCGGCACGGACCTGGGCAATCCTAGTCTGTCCATGAACATCAACGATGCCGACAAGCAGACCGGTACAGTCGCCCAATTCGGCAAGTTTAGTACAAAGAACAAAGCCACAGGGAAGGAGACTCTGTCAACGGCGGCAACGATTATCGAGGTCGAATTTCGTGACGGGAAGAGAGTGATGACGAGTTTAACGGAAGTGACAAATTAGGGAGTGGTATTTGACTGGATGCGTGGTGTTTACCGCCCTATGGTTCCACAATGAATTCAAGGCATCGTGTTCTTGCATGCCGATATATAGAGTGTTGAAGCGATTCTTTTCCGAGAAAGCCATGCGTGTGATGAGTGCAACGAAGTTGCCTTCTCGGAGGAACTTCGGCATTTGGCATCGCAATCCATTGAACATCTTTTGATGTCCCTGAGGGTCCTATATCCGGCTGTACAAAAACGAAGGCAATATTGCGCGTGGAATCGAACCTCACACTATATCGGCTTTGCCACATGATACTCTATCAAGAAAGCAATGGGTACCTCGTGAGCAAATAGTTCATGATGCCACTTGGCATCAGATGCCCGCAAACATTCCTCCAAACGAGTACTTCTTGGGACGATAGCCTTGTAGGTTTACAACCTGTTGTCTCTAGGCCTCTTCACATCGTGTCTACGTATTAACGGTGTTCAAGCATGAGTAGTGCCCCGTATACTCTGGCCAAGGTCGTCATGACTGACTCATCGCCCATGATAACCTACACTGGCGACTGGTCGTATTGCTGGGCACAATCGGGTTGCACACTAAATGCAACTGGCGAGTTGGGCCTCGGTCAGAGCTATCATAATGCATCAGCCAACAACCCCGGGGTAAAAGGCATGCAGTTAACATTTACTGGTATGCAGTCTTTAATCATACCGGAAATGGATGTTTGATTCACGCTGGACAATACTAGGCGACCAGCTTCACATTTTCGGGAACTACAGCGGAACAGATAGTGGCACAAACGTCACAGTTGACAATATTTCTTACCATACTACAAATGCGACATCGGCAGAACTTAATCACATCGTATCATACGCCAATGGTCTCAGTGACTCGACTAATCACAACATGGTCGTCCAGACGAATGGTCCCTTCAACTTCCTTCATTTCGAAATTTTTGTCCAGTCCACGCAGCTTTTGAGTAACTACACGATTCAGTACAACGATCCTTCTATCCAATACTCAGGAACATGGTCTACTCCGACTTTGAATGGATTAACAAGTCCGACAGCACAGTCGAGCGATCCCGCAGCAATGATGGCTCTCAACTTCACTGGTGTTGGCGTCGTGATGCAGGCGAGCATGGATAACAATAATGGACCGTACAATATTGTATGCTCTAGATCTATGTCTTCATATTTACTGCTCACAAGGACTAGGTTTTTGATGGTCAAACTTCCTCATATACGCCAAACGTCCAGGGCTGGACTCTACCACCCGCAATCCTGTACTATGCCCTTGATCTTCAAGCAGGTCAACACACCCTTACCATGTCGAACACTGGCGCTGGAGGATCAACGCTCACACTGAGCAGCATCACCATAGTGCAGCTTGCTTCGGAGGTTCAAACAACAACTGCACCTACAGGTGCCTCTATATCGCCAACCGCATCGGCGAATGGATCGACCGCAGATAGTGGTAGGACTACAAATGTAGGCGCTATTGCTGGCGGTGTCATAGGAGGAATTGCTCTTCTTGCCCTCCTTGCCCTGGTCGCGTTGCTCCTACTCCGACGGCGCAGACGAGTTGATCCGCTATCACCAACACCGTTCATACCAACAATGCACACGCCGCTCCCACCACCAAGTGTACTGGAGAAGACCACGGAGGCAAGTGTCATTACCAACACAGTCACCGGGGCAAGTGTACGGAATCCGCCCGCCTCGCTGGTTAACGACCCGGATGCCCAGAACGAAGTAGTTGACCGAGTGCTGGAGATTCTCGCTTCGAGAATCGACGCACATCCTCTGGCAACTACCTCGGGAAGCTCAGCGAGCGAGCCGCCGGAGTATCGAGACACAAGAACAGCCAGTCAACGGCTGTAGTGTCACGATTGAAGCACTCGTTCTCACGTCTCCACTGACATGTATGGCCTCGCTGTACTGATACTTGTGCAATACCTCCCGCAATGAAAAAGGAAGGTCGCCCGTTTCTTTCATGAAAGAACATGTCAGTAATTTCAGTGAAAATTTCTACGGGCGTCAAGTGTTTGACCCTAATGCCGACGTTATCTCCGAAATTAGTCGCAACATCCCCTTGAGAGCGCTCGTCGGTTCCAACCATCAACTTTGACGACTCTGGTGAAACCTAGAATCTTACCGCTGCAGCACTGTACTAACCCGGGCAGAGGGAGACAATCCCCGTGCCACATCTCAAACGATAGTGAATCTTCATCGCTATTACACCGTTCTAGGCTGTACCCAAGAGAAACATGCGATTACAACATATTATGATAAGTAATTTCTCCTCAGAGCCCGTATCAGCACATCCCGACGCAGATCATCTCCGATAGCCCCCCGTCCAGCAAATGCAGCAATGATAGCCTCTGAGCGCGGTACCTCGATCATTGCGGAGGGCGCATTACCCAAACTCGCGGATTTGGTATGGTTGCCTCTTTTCCCTTCACAGAGGGGCATATGAGATGCAGGGGTTGAGGTGGCTTTTGGGAATATGTTGGCGAGAGACGTGATCTCTGAAAGCGGCTCGCGTCCTCGTCTGCTCATCGCAGAAGGGTATTGTTTGGTGGCCTGCGCCACGTTCGTTGGAGGCAGCGACATATGACCAAGTACTTCGAGTGAATCAAGCGAGGAAAGGGGGGAAGGTCTACGGGTTCGTGTCACCGGCGTTGGTTGCACGTTTTCCTTATTCTCCCGAGTATGCGCGACCTGACTGGATGCCTAAGGAAGAAGATGAGCCATGCGCCGAGCAGC
>NW_024467211.1:208996-213724 GCF_000292625.1 Dacryopinax primogenitus | reverse complement strand
CTCCGATAGCCCCCCGTCCAGCAAATGCAGCAATGATAGCCTCTGAGCGCGGTACCTCGATCATTGCGGAGGGCGCATTACCCAAACTCGCGGATTTGGTATGGTTGCCTCTTTTCCCTTCACAGAGGGGCATATGAGATGCAGGGGTTGAGGTGGCTTTTGGGAATATGTTGGCGAGAGACGTGATCTCTGAAAGCGGCTCGCGTCCTCGTCTGCTCATCGCAGAAGGGTATTGTTTGGTGGCCTGCGCCACGTTCGTTGGAGGCAGCGACATATGACCAAGTACTTCGAGTGAATCAAGCGAGGAAAGGGGGGAAGGTCTACGGGTTCGTGTCACCGGCGTTGGTTGCACGTTTTCCTTATTCTCCCGAGTATGCGCGACCTGACTGGATGCCTAAGGAAGAAGATGAGCCATGCGCCGAGCAGCACAGGCTCTTTTTCTCACTGACGCGCACACACGCTGCACCCGGGTGGTCTCCTTCGCCGCATCAGGCTTGGGGCACATCCGAGTGGAAGGAGTATATGCGCGGCGAGAAGGACGAGACGGGCCGCGATCGGACAAGGGCGTCTGCCGCCTGTCGAAGTCCCTTTTCGCGTCACGGGAAATCATCGCGCATATATGCGTGGTAGAAGCCTCGCCCAGGGGCACGGAGTGAGCGGGGAGGAGTGGATGGAGAGCATCGTATGCATATTCGGCAGGGAAGAGCGGGTCAGGGAAGGGAAACCCAGGGCAGGTCTCGAGGAAGAGTGAATCATCGGAGAGGCAAGGGAAGCGTCCCTCCCATGAAGGACTTGGAGGGAGTATGTCGAGCGAGAGGGAGTTTGGGAGCAGTGTGGGAGACGGAGCGTTGGGTAGATGACCCTGCAGGCGGGCGATCTTAGCGCTGCGCGAGGAGGCTGAAGTTTGAGCGGCAGAAGAAGTAAACATGGTGGTAGTAAGAATAGAAGTGGAAGAGCAAGTTGTCGACAGGAAGAGAGAAAGCATGCATATATATACCTTTTGCAACCTAGGAGCGAGGCACCCCGACACCATAGTCCGAAACTGTGGTTTCATGCTCGGATGCAAGACCGGTGAGTTGGATGCATTACTAGACATGATCAGTCCTGTCAATAGGGAGAGAAAGTATGCATATATGTACCCACGACATCCAATTCCGAAACTCGGTTTCAACTTCGCTTGCGAGACACGTGAGTTGTATGCATGATCATACATGGTCAATCCTGGTTTCCATAAATAGCTCGTCTTTCGAAACCGGTCTAAACTTCGCATACGAGACCCGCGAGTTGCATGCATTATGGTACATAGCGTACACGCATATATATGCACCTAGGAGTGCCGACACACAACTCCGAAACTGGGTTCCCACTTTCAACGCGAGACTCGTGAGTTGAATGCATCATCATACGTGATGGATCCTAATTTTCGTAAAATAACTTACACCAGTGGATAGGAAAAAAACCCTTTTATCACATGTGGACCTCCGATATGAAGAAACTGCTGCCAATTTACTCTCGTGCGCTACCAGACTTCCGGATTCAGCACGTCACTCCTCCCGTGTATCTCTGTACTCTGGGGGATTCACCCCCCCTTCCCCGGGCCGATGCGGATCGATCCTCGCAGCCAAGAGCTCCAAAACCCGATCGACAACCTCGCTCGCCGCCTCCGGATCCTGCAGCAACGCAGCGGAAGACGCGTTCGGCCCGACGCCAGCAGTGGTGAGGGCGTCGCTTACTGCTGATTGCTCGGATTTCGCGGAGGTGAGGTTATTGGACGGCTGGCTGGCTGATGTTGTTGAGGGGACTGGGGGCGTGCGGGTGGGAGTGCGCAAGGGAAGGCTGCGGGTAGAGGCCATCGCGCTCTTCTCCTTCAGAGTTGGCCGTCCGACAACTCCAGGTTTTTCTTCGTCTTCCACCGGAGGGAGGAAGGGAGTCACCGCCTTTCTAGCCGCATGTCGGCGGTAGAAGAACACAGCGAGGATGAGGAATGCCAGGCCGGCCACTCCGCCTATCACACCTCCAGCGATGGCGCCCGCATGTGTCCCCCCTGACGTACTACCATTCCCTCCATTTCCAGCCGGAGCAGGAGTAGTTGACGCCGTCGTAGGAGCAGTAGTAGTCGAATTCCCTCCGGTAGCCGGCCCACTCCCAGCCAGCTGGTAAACAGTGATGCTATTCAGCGTAAACGTTGTGCTCCCCCCAGCGCCGTTATTGCTCAACACGAGCTCGTGGGATCCCTCCTGTAGGTGGGAAGCATAGTACACGATCGTCTCCGGTACGAGCCACTGTTCCCCGGCCGCTGTGTACTCGGTTGTCTGCCCGTCAAGTGTCTGCGGCACTACCATTCAGCGGCAACAAGTTAAGAAAGGGAGAGGGACGCACAACGTTAAACGGTCCGTGTCCGTTGTTCAAACTCGAATATACCACCACTCCCACTCCATTGAACCCGAGCCTAGCCTGTGCGCCGAGCTCGTTCGTCCTTGCAGTGCCGTTGGGCAGTCCCTGGACTGTGGGGTACGTCCATGTTCCCGAGTAGGTGATGCTTGGGTCCCAGTATGGCAAGGAGGTAGGCTGCACGGCTTGAAATGAGGGAGAGGAGACGCTGACTACTGCGCTGGTGAAGTTTAGCGGGCCCGAAGGTTGCAGTTGGAGGGTGTGCTGAGAAGATGAGAGGTTTTGTGCCGAAGCGAGGAGGGTGTCGAGTCCTTCCGCGCTAGAGGCAGAGTAGCTGGTCGCGAGCGCGCTGCCATCAACGGAGATCGTCCCGGCAGCCGCATCCCCGAACTCTCCAAACACCTGTATCGAATCCCCTGTACATTCCCTCAGTGGGATCCATATTCCAAAGATTGCGACTTGCCAGAAAACGTCAACTGTAATACCCCACTGCCATTCACCGCGTGATAGCTCTCCCCTACACCGGAGGCGCCCGCCGCGCTGGCCGTACACCCCGAGACGGTAAAACACTGGTTCCACCCGCCGGTGTACTGCACCAGGGGAGAAGTGTCGTTGATCGTCATCTGGTAAGACATACTCTCCTAGCTTGACAGCTTGATATTTGGTACCGCGATCTTGATGTGTTGCTATCCTGGTATGCGGATGTTGTTGTGCTGGAGTATGGAGAGAGCAAGAGGGAAAAGCAGTCTCCCGGGTATGAAGAGATATTGCCTTTCAGCCTACCCTCCATCAGCTCACCCAACATGTTCCGCCATTATGCGGTGCGCATCAGCGTGACGACTAACGTGCAGAAGCCAGGGCCGAGCGCTAGAAGCGAACAAGTGTAGAGGCACATGATAAAATACGCCGAGGGACCAAAGACTTCTGCAAGAGCAAAGATTTCTTTCAGGCTGTTCTGAGGGGAAAGACTCGGGAAGAACATGAGGAAGTTTGCACCGTGCCAAGACTCATGTGGTTTGTTGATCCGCACGAAACGGGCCAGGGTTCAGTTGCAAGATGTGATTAGATATATAGATTACGTTGATGATAGTCGAACGACAGAAGGATACGGGGACATCGGCCAGCGTTTGGATGTTGACCGGTGCCTCGGAGTATTTGTCCGTTGAGCTGGGAGAGATAACAACGAACAAATAACGCAAAAACCTGACAACAAACCGAATGTGTGAACCCCATCTGTCAAATGCTCAACAACCGTGATATTACATATATAGCTGTGCTGATATGAAACGCTGATAATGGGGTGCCTGTTTCCTGTACCGGTTCTGATTCTGGTTAGTTCCCGCGCTGTCCATCAATATCCTTGGGGGAAGGATGTTGGTCCAGTTCTCAACGGGGACTGTGCAGGGAAGATGTGTCATCTCGTTACCGTCATCACTTCCCTCCCCGGGAATTCGTGCATCGGAGCCCCGGTGATACCGAGAGTCGGAGCTGAGGTTTAGACTAGGGTTGAATGGGTGCTGGGGTTGTCCTTTCGTCGCAAGGTTTGGAAATGGAGGAGAACAACGGCTGAGCGTCGAGTGATGAGGCAAGGACGTCGACGGTGTGGACGAAAGATCAGGAATACGAAAAATCACATGGTGAGGACGCGCGCCGTCCTTTGAAGGGGTCTTCTGCCTGACTGGGACGTCTTTGCTGCCTAACTCTGTATCTAGCCGCCTAGAACTGCTAATATTACTAGTCTGCTATCATTCTGGTCTGGTGTGCTCGTCGTCGTCGAAGGCGAACATGCGACAGCGACATTGCTGCTGGGACGCTGAGTGTTGTGCAATCGGTATTTGGAGATACCTATTTCAGGATCAATCGACAGTCTCTGTCTGACGAACAGCCTGGTTTCAAAACCACGCATTCCTGCACTACTAGCAAAGTCTCAACACCATACATTCCTACTATCACTCGAGTAAACAACGACGCGATCGATCGCGTTTGCCCCTGTCAACATTTGCCCAAATACCCCCCTCTATTTGTGGTTCCCCCCCATCTCTCCTTCCTACTACCATCTCCTCCTCTTCCCTCCCGCTTCCCTCCTTCTTCTCTCCCCTCTCCCCTCCCTCTTTCCTTGTATCCGCCTATCTTCTCTTCTCTTCTTGGTCTGACCAGTCGCGCAGTGGTTCACATGCCTGTTCATTCGCCTAGGGCGACATCTGACAGCGAGGTCACCTTGTTGCCAACCAATATACATGGTACGCACATAGTCGTTCTATTTTCCCTTTCCTCGCGCTCTTTCACTTCAACTTACTTTCTCACCATTATCATCAGCAACAATTACAACATCTCCTT
>NW_024467211.1:190194-202283 GCF_000292625.1 Dacryopinax primogenitus | reverse complement strand
CCCGACGCAGATCATCTCCGATAGCCCCCCGTCCAGCAAATGCAGCAATGATAGCCTCTGAGCGCGGTACCTCGATCATTGCGGAGGGCGCATTACCCAAACTCGCGGATTTGGTATGGTTGCCTCTTTTCCCTTCACAGAGGGGCATATGAGATGCAGGGGTTGAGGTGGCTTTTGGGAATATGTTGGCGAGAGACGTGATCTCTGAAAGCGGCTCGCGTCCTCGTCTGCTCATCGCAGAAGGGTATTGTTTGGTGGCCTGCGCCACGTTCGTTGGAGGCAGCGACATATGACCAAGTACTTCGAGTGAATCAAGCGAGGAAAGGGGGGAAGGTCTACGGGTTCGTGTCACCGGCGTTGGTTGCACGTTTTCCTTATTCTCCCGAGTATGCGCGACCTGACTGGATGCCTAAGGAAGAAGATGAGCCATGCGCCGAGCAGCACAGGCTCTTTTTCTCACTGACGCGCACACTCGCTGCACCCGGGTGGTCTCCTTCGCCGCATCAGGCTTGGGGCACATCCGACTGGGAGGAACACATGCGCGGCGAGAAGGTTTGCATTTGAGAGGACGTGACAGGGCGCGAGCAGCATCGTAGGCATATTCGGCAGGGAAGAGCGGGTCGGGGCAGAGGAACCCAGGGCAGGTCTTGAGGAAGAGTGATTCATCGGAGAGGCAAGGGAAGCGTCGCTCCCATGAAGGGCTCGGAGGGAGTATGTCAAGCGGGAGGGGATCTCGGTGCAGTGGGGCAGACAGTGCGTTGGGTGGATGACCCTGCAGGCGGGCGATCTTAGCGCTGCGCGAGGAGGCTGAAGTTTGAGCGTCAGAAGAAGTAAACATGGTGGTAGTAAGAATAGAAGTGGAAGAGCAATTTGTCCACAAAAAAAGAGAAAGCATGCATATATATACCTTTTACAGCCTAGGAGCGAGGCACCCCGACACCATAGTCCGAAACTGTGGTTTCATGCTCGGATGCAAGACCGGTGAGTTGGATGCATTATTGGACATCATCAATCCTGCTGATAGGGGGAGAACACATGCATATATGTACCCTAGACATCCAACTCCGAAACCCGGTCTCAACTTTGCATGCGAGACGCGTGAGCCTACGCTAGTGAATATGCAGATATATATGCACCCAGGAGTGAGTCATCCCGATACAAAACTCCGAAACTGGGTTTCAAGTTCCCATGCAAGACCCGTGACTTGGATGCATTGTTGTACATGATCTATCCTGCCGATAGGGAAGCACCGAGGAGTGAGTCACCCCTGGGCTGACACACAACTCCGAAACTGGGGTCTCAACTTCGCTTGCGAGACCTCATTCATAATTTCCATGAATTGCTTTCACCAGCAAATAGAAAAAGCGTTTCGGCATATGTCGATCTCGGATGTTCATAAACTGCTGCCAATTTGTTCTCGCTTGCTGTCGGACTCCTGGAATCAACAAGTCACTCCTCCCATGTATCCCAGTATCCCGGGGGATTCGTCCGTCCGTCTCCGGGCCGATACGGAGTGATCCTCGCAGCCAACACTTCCAAAACCGAAGCTCCCTCATGGTCTCCGGATCCTGTGATAACGCAGCGGGAGATGCGTTCGGCCCGACGCCAGCGGTGGCGAGGGCGTCGTTTAGTGTTGACTGGTCGGCTTTTGGGGAGGTGAGGTTTTTGGACCGGTGGCTGCCTGATGCTGTCGTGGGGACCTTGGGGGGTTGCGAGGGGTGTGAGGAGTAGTGTGCAAGAGAAGGCTAGGCGTAGAGGCCCATCGCGCTCTTCTCCTTTGGTGTTGGCCGCCCGACCCTCCGGAATCTTCTTCGTCTTTCATCTGAGGGGAGAAAGGGGTTACCAAATTTGTGGCCACACATCGGCGGTAGAAAAACACAGCGAGGATGAGGAGTGCCAGGCCTGTGACTCTGCCTATCACCTTGCCAGCGGGGACAGGCTCTACGGAGGAATTCATGACTATCACTTTTATGTCAAGAGCGTTATACCCAAAGATCCCCTCTCAACTGGAAGACCAGTACATGGTAGGAACGTATGGTGGGACCGAGTTCTTCGTACCAGTTGATCTTCGTACCAGTTGAAATTTGCACGCAAGAAGCACTGATGGGTTGGCCGGAGCCGCAATGCGGAGCAATTTCAACGCGTCTAACGCGTGTGGTGCTTCCGCCTCGCGTCTGGCTTCCCTTCTCCTTGATCTTCACCTCACTCTGCTCTTCACCCGTCCACCACCTCTTGCTCTTATACTCTAGAGAGGTATATACCTGCAAGGAACGGATGGCGACGCCGTCACCTCTTGCGAGAAGGCCCTCTGCTCCTCAACCTCAAGGACGACGTCCGCTGGCAGTGAGCACTACTCGTCGACCCTCGGGCGGTCCTGCAGCTGTAAATGCCAATGCCGGAGCAGCAGCAGCAGGGGGAGTAGCGGTCATGTCCCCCATATCTCTACCTTCCCCGCCTGTACAGCGGCCTTCCCCTCCCCAGAACGGGCGGGGCACCCCCCGTGTCCAGGCACTCAAGAACGGTACACCTCCTACTCCATGCACTGCTACCAATACTCACAGTTCCTAGCCCCGCCAGTAAGGTCACCGCATACACCTTTCCGTCCCCCTCCCCAACAACGGCATTCCCTCCCCGCCCCAGCGATCCAGGTTCTCCCATCTCCCTCTCCTCCCCCACCAAGCGAAAGCACACACACACCTCACCGGCATGCCTCCCAAACACCCTCCCCATCCCTGCGCCCCGTTATTCCACCCTCTTCACTCTCCTCTTCTCCTGCTTCTTTTTGGGCCACCACGGAAGATTTGGCTTCGGACGACGACCTGATCACGGAGGTTGACGAGCATGCGCCGGACGAGGAATTTATCAGGTCCCTACAGGGCGTAGGGGCACTGCATACCAAGCAACTACGATCTCTCAAACGACTGCTAGAACAAAGTCAGACAGGTGCAGCAAGTCAGCTCCACGCCCTCCAAGCCGAGTCGCGCAACCTCCGGCTTGAGATGGCTAGGGAAAGAGTTGACAGGGAGAGAGCGGAGAGGGCACTAGAGAGGGAAAGAGTGAGGCGTCCGCCTGAGGCGACGCTGGATATGACACAGGTTGTGAGAGGGAGCTTGGAGGGCAGTATAAGGGATTCCGAGGTTAGAGGTGCTTTGAGGACTCTGAGACCTGCGGAGAGGATGCGATTGTAAGTTTCTATTCTGCGTTCTGAGTGCGTGCTAATGTCTTCCAGGATACATATCATTCTTGACTGTAAGCTTTCCCTTCACTCGTCCTACTCTGCTAACTGTATGCTCGCGCAGCCTGCCTCCCAGGAGATATAAGCAGCATGATCCGACTTCTAGACAAATATCTCAAATCAACATTTGACGTGCTCGGGAACCTCCCCGAAGAACTAGCAATTCAAACCCTGGCTTACTTGTCCGTGCCTGAGCTTTTGGCTGTAGAACCGGTCTCCCACACATGGCAGGGGTTAGTACATCATCCGGCTTTGTGGAGGGGTCACTGTCTGCGGCTCTCAGCTACAGATCCTGTGCCTCTCCGTCCTCCTGCCAATCCCTCAGGCTGGTGCGTGCTCCCATAGTTCTTTTTTATTTGCTAACCGCGCATCCCAGGGAACCTCTCTACCGTGGCCTGCACCACCGCGAGTCGAACTGGTCCCTCGGGCTCGCACAATCCCTGCGCCTCCTTCCCGGTCATACGGGATACGTCACCACCCTCCACCTTCGGGGAACGCGCCTCTTCTCGGGAAGCTATGACGAGACTGTCCGGGTTTGGGACTTGACGAGCGGGGAAGTCGTCAAGGAGCTGAAGGTGAAGGCGGTGAGCTGCTTGGAGAGCTTAGCGGAGGAGGAAGTGTTTGCCGTTGGGTTCCACGACGTTGGGTACGTCTGCCTGTACCTCACCAGTCAAGTGCACAGTCTAACAGCACATGATAGCCGCGTCCAGATATTCTCTTCCCTCACCTGGTCCCCCCTTCAAACTCTCCAAGGCCACCTCTACGGCATTCGTGCCCTCTCCCTCAACAGCACATACCTCGTCTCTGCCGGCGCGGACAAAGCGCTCGTTTGCTGGGACTGGCGTGCAGGGACGAAGATAGTGAGGTTCGGACAGCAGACGAATCTGAATATTGGAGTGCAGTTGTTGGGCGAGGATCGGGTGGTGGGGGTGACGGTTGATGGAGTTGTTAGGACGTTTTCGATCCGTGAGCTCACTTTTGTAACAACCACTTCGCTTGAGCTGATGGGAGTTGTATAGCGAGGAGGGAGATGTTGTCCCAGTTTAGGCTGAGTGATCTGGGTTTGAACCTGCTTGCTGATGGCAGGCTGGGCGGAGTGGGCCAAGGGCAAAATACGTTGCAGTTCGTCTTTTCTTGGTCTTTCTCCGGCGAGTGCTAATAGAATTTAGGTGGTTCGCAGCCAAAGGAAGGAACATGACAGTACGTCTTCTTCCCTACCCAGCTACCCTAGCGCATCCTGCGGTTGCTAACCCGTTTCCAGTGCGCAACGAAATCCCTTATCCTACGACTTGAATGGCCCGAAGAAGGTTCAGATTCCTCCCGCACAACCGGCCTCCCCTCTCCACTCGCTTCTCGTCACCCTACTCAGCGAAAAGTTTCCGCTCCCCTTCCTTCCCCCGGCTTCCCCCCCGGAGTAGCCACACCCCAGCGCACAGACACCCTCCGCCGCTCCTCCCTCGGCCGTGTGTCTGTCGCTTCGGCCGCATCGACCCCGAGGAGCGTGACGTTCGACGTCCCTCTAGGGAAGCTGCCAAGGATTGTGAGCATTACGGACACTCCGGATATCTCGGTAGGAGCGGTGGATCCTATCAAGGGACGGGTGGTGACCAGCACGAGGTTCTCGACGCGGACGGGGGCGGATAGGAGGGTAAGTCATTTTCTGGATATCTTTCTTTTATTCTTTATTTCGGCCTTTAGTTGCCGCGCTAGGCTGGGTTGGGCCCCATTCCTCTTTTGCGTAACCAATTTTGCCATTCTTGGGTGGGGTTGCGGGCTTCAAGGGCGGCCGGAGCTCACTTGCCATCGCTTGCCAGAGTTGGATTGAGTTGGTGCTATGGCCCGAATTGAGTCTTATTTCGCTTGAGGATCTGCTCGGCCGCTTCTTTCCCAAGCGACTTAGTTTCGGCTTCCGTGTGCAAGGTTAGGAGCTGACATCACCTACCGTAGATATTCGTCTCAACCTGTCGGGCCACACAGTCTGGCCAAAGCCCTCATCGGCCCCCCTTAGATGGGGAACAAAATTCCGAAAGCGGCAGCTCACAACCTGCTCAAGCTGGAAACGATATCCTCCCCATTACGGGAATATGGCAAGCCTCATCCGAGGAACTCGCTATGCCTGAAAAGAACCCGATGAGCATCGCGCTTGATCATGAGGAGATGGTGGTGGGATGTGCCGATGGCACTATCTAGTGAGATCCTTCCTTCTTTTCTTTGAAAACGTCGGTTGACAAATGATAGTGTACTTGGATTTGTGGGAGACACATTTAGAGTTGGAGAGCCGGATCAGGAGGGATGAGGAATGAAGGAAGTCGGTTAGAGTGGAGCATTTTCTTGAGTTCATTGACCCAATTTTGGCCTGCCTTGCACATGCATTCATTTATTCCCATCATGTTTTACTACCCCTACCGCATTGCGATTCCTTACGACCTTTCATGTCGCTCGCGATTCCTTTTTTCATTTCATGACTTTTGCTTGGATATACGAACGACAGTTATGATGTTGAAGCCATGACAGAAGCGTTGTCATACGCGATATTGAACGTTGTCAAGATCGCGTCAACCATCAGGAAGGCTCATCTTCCAGATAAGAGTTGCTTCGTTGTGAATCTAAGTCATCCCCTCTTGGATTCTTCCCGGGTCTGTCTACACCCAGTTTTAACAATCCGTGCCTTTTCTTGTTTTGCCCTGTGACAAGTTTAGTTGATCGTGGTCGGTTGTTTCCACACTATTATACTTGTATAGACGAATCGAAGAAATCAAAGCCTTAACGCTGCTGTCACAGTAGGGAGCGGAATCCACACGCATTAATTGGTACAGCTGGACGAGTTCTCCTTTTGTTCGTCCAAGAAGTCAGGTCCGGGATACACACACATCTCCGGGCACACGGACCAGAAGCAGGGGTATCGCATATTTGATGGTATGAATCCTTACTATACAACTGCGCCAGACCCCCATGAAATTCTCGGCCTTAATTCCACTTCTCCCTCGCATACACCTCAAACACATCCTCACTCCCCCACTTCATGTACTTCTCCAGCCCCGCGACGGTGTAGTTCTGCCCTGGGAAGAGACGATTCAGCGCGTCCACTATGGGTTGTGCAACGAAACTGGGGAAGACGACGTCCATAAGCGTATCGTCTGAAATGGGGAGAGGAGGGGAACTGTGGAAATCGTCTGCTCTGTCGAGACCGCCGATTGAGAGGTGGGGAGTGTCGTCGGCGTAGCCTTCGCAGAGCTAGAGATCGTCAGTGTCAACGAAGAGGCAGTAAGGGAAGAACCCCACATCTTGCGTCACGTAGCCCAGGGTGAGGGGTTCGTCTTCCTTAGGCTCCTTCGGACCTCCCAGTACCGTCTGCGCCCCAGGAAGCGGGAACGGCACCTCCGAAGGCTGGGGGAGGGAAGGCATTGCCATCCTCATTGCATCACGCAGCCGTGCCTGGTCTTCTCGTTTCTTGTTTGCTTCATCCACCACGCGCCGGCCGACTGCCCAGGGTACGGTGACATAGAAGAACTGATTCTTGAACGGCATAACCGTGTACTGATCGTTTCTCGTAAACGGTCCCTGATAGATATCGTACCTAAATCGAGTCAGCAGGGTATGATGTACAACGAGGGGAAGACACTGACCGTATGCTGCCGCGGTTGAAGATCGCCAACAGGGGGATGTTGGATCGTTCAGGAGCACCAAGTCGCAAAACAGTGGGCAGGACGTCGTTCAAGAATAGCGTGAGAACCGAGTTCTTGTGCGGGAATTCCACCCTGGCTTGACTTAGCATATGCGTGAACGGGAGTGGTGCAGGACCTGCCTGTCTAGATACCAGTCCTGTGGCGCATACCCAAACACTTCATGCAAGTTCCACACATCCGCCAGCTGGGTGATATATTGCGTAAGTTCAATTCCCTCAAGGGTGTCAAAGTCCTCCTCATCCGTGCCGGTGTGATACTACAATAAGAACAATGAGCAACACGCTGAGCAAGAGGGTGAACACCGACCTGATAGGTGTTCCGGTTCGTATCTAGGTAGCGGCGCGTGTACCCTCCACCTTCAGTCAGGTTGGCGCTCAACCAGCCAACAGTCTCCATATACCTTCCTCCCTGGATGGCAATCGCGTGCTACACAGTGGTTAAGTCCAGTTCATCACATCCAGTTGCAGTGCTCACCTCATCCATGACCGTACAGTTCCGCTTATGCGAATGTCCCCCAAAAATGAATATTGCCGTCTCCGGATGTCTTTGCCGAATAGCATAGTACACTATCGGCCAATCGTTGACGTTCACCTCCGGGTCTTCTTCCATATGCACGGGCATATGGCCGGCTACCACGAACATGTCTGGCTCTTCTTCTACCGCTTGCGCGAACCATGGCTGTTCGACCAGCTCTTCGACGCTTTGGACTTGCGTACCGCGAGCGTTCATAGTGAAGTGGAACAAGACACCAAATGCGGTGACGCGTCGCCCTTGGGTAGTCAAGAACTTGCGATAAGGGGAACCGAAAGGGATCAAATTGGTCGTGTTAGGCAGAGTGAGGTGGACGTTGGAGGAGATATATTTTCCAGACCAGTGGGGTACGAAGCTCTTGTACGTGTCCAGGGCGCTCGCATCTGCGGGGGTCATTAGACAACAGCTTTATGGCGCAAAGGTGACTCAGACACTGATATAGCTCATGACTGGAGCACAGTCAATATTGTAAGACCTAACTATATGCGGGAAGAACACTCACTTTCCAGGAGTGAGCACATCATACGGCAAGCGCATAATAAACTTGTTAGACTGAAACAATCAGTACTTATCCTTCAGAGGGCAGCTTACATACCTCGTGCGCATTCGGCTGTCCGGGGGGAGCGCCGTCCGTCAGCCCAGTGCCATCATGCAAGTCCCCTACCCAGAATACACAATCAGCAAAAGATAAGCAGGATGCACTTAAGGTGCGCACCAGAATCGATCAAGAGGAGGTCGACGCCTTTCTCCGCAGCGAGGGATTTCATGTGCGTCGTGAAGGAGAGGAAGTCGCCAAAGTCGGCACTGTAGTTCGGTTCGGGAGGACCAGATTTAGTGTGTCCCATCAGCCATCCTGTATCATAGTCAGTATCGGAAGCGGGGGACAGCAATAGGATATGTGAGACATGTAGGTGAAGGAACGGAGAGTGGGTGTGGGTGATGGGGTGACAAGGCGTACCATGCGTATCAGTCGTGAACAGGAAGTTCACATCGCCCCAAACGAGTGGACGAGCAGGCCAAGCGCTGCTTTGTGTCGCTCCTGGCTGCGATGCCCGTACGACAATGAGGGAGGTAAGGAGCAGGAGGAGGTGCATCATGGTGTGAGAGGAATGAGAGTGATAGGAGGCGTGCGAGGGGTATTTGACTGAGTGGTGATAGGAGTGCTCGGCTGATACGATTGATCGGTTCGGAACAGATAACGTTGATGCTCCTTGTTAGTTCAGCAGAAATGGGTTGTTCAAGTTGACTTCGGTGGTTGAGGAAAGACGCTAGGCGAGCTTGCGTCTGCCTCACTCTGAACACCGATTACGCGGCCCTCTTGATTTCAAGCACTCCGCTACCTTCACCTCCAGAGACGTCAAATACAGACCAGTCTCGAAGGTAATTGGGAAGGCAGGTAGAGAGGGTACAGTGGAGCAGGTGCGACGCCCAACCTGACCAACAGAGTCGTCGTCGGGCAGCGAGTCAGCGAGCTCGTGGCCGGAACCCGGAACAGCCCCTGGCATGTGATTATACCTTTTGATGGATTAGACATTGATTCCCCCAGAAAAGCTTTGGTGAACGAACAGGCAAGTCACTCCTCTCTACCTTTACATCTCCTCCTCGCTGTCATAAAAGGACGATCTGTCTCAACTCTCAAGCTCGTTTCAGACAGATGCGTGACAGGAGCAATCACCAAAAAGCGAGACGTGAGTCATTATGTATGCCAAGATACTTTGGCCTTTCAACCCATCTTTCATCCCTCTATCCCTCTATCTCAAACACCCATCTAGCTTCCAAGCCCCACCAGATCCCCCACCCCGAGCAAAATCCTCTGTCCCCGACTCATACTCCCCTCCCAATCCTCATTCATAAAGAAGTCCACCACCGCACCCTGGGTCGCATTCGCCGCAGTATTGTTACACGTGCTCACGAATTCCCCCACAACGGCTTGGCGTGCCTGGACGTAGGCTGAGAACTCATCCAGAGGGCAGGACGATCCTGGCCCGGAGGTGCAGCCGGGGATGGGGATAGGGGCGCTGTTCGCTTGCACGCGGACGTATGTGCCTTTCCTGGAGGAAGCGGAGGGAGAGGAGCAGTTCAGGCGTTCTAAGGCGACGTATCCCCGGAAGGAGACGAGGTATGAAGAACGGAAGTCTCTGTCCGGGGAACGGGTGCTGTTAGACAAAGGGTAGACGCCCACGGTAGAGTTCCATAGTCCGAGAGCGGCGATCACCGGCGGGAGGTCGTTGTCGTGCTGCCACGGTAGGTTAGCAGGCCTGCAAGAGGGGAGAGGAGAGACGTACAGTAAAGCTCATGATTAGCGGCGAAGGGGTGAACGTCCCCGGCGCGAGTGTCTTACCGGGACCGGCGACCAGCAGGTCGGAGATGGACTTGACGAGCGGCCAGGCCGAGGTGCCTGCAAATGGGTTTCCGGGGCCGGAGCCGTAGTAGTAATTCAGGTCGTTGCCGTATTCGTAGTCGAGCCACTCCGAAGCTGCATATGTCAGTAAGTTAGGTGTGAAGATGGGGAAGAGGGGGGACTTACGGGTAAAGATATCGCAGAACCGGGTGTCGCCGTCCACTCCTGCTGAGAAACCGCATAGATCGCCCATGACGCTAACGTCGCTCCCCGTAAAGCTCAAATTGCCAGTGACGTACAAGCTATTCAGCCTCGCCGCGACGCGAGGCTGCCAGAGGGCGCTCCAAGCGCTCTTCATTGGGCCGCTTTTGTCCCCTTTGGAGTAGTTCGGGCAGCCGTTGGTGAATGTGAGGCTGTCTGCGCTTGTCCAGTTCACACTGTCGGGCATGGAGACGATGCTCCCCCTGTTGAGGGTAGCGTTGTTGACGTACGACCCCTGGGCGAGGTACCCACGCAGGAAGTTAGCGGCAGTAGCGAGCACACGTTCCTGCCCCGCGCTCCAGACAGTGAGGTTTCCCCCTCCGGGAGTGAACTTGTACTTGTTTCGCAGCAGCACGCCTAGCTGGAAGGACTCGAGTGCCCCGACTCCGGAGAGATAGAGCGGCATGTGCGCCGGGTCGTCTACCGGAGGGACCCAGGTCTTGAGAAATGCCAGAGGACCGGAGACGTTGTATGGCGTGGAAGAGTTTTGGAGATTGTTGTAGAGGCTTATCCAGCCGGTGTAGGACCCGGGTTCGGGGTATCGCCTGCCCCGCGTTAGTTTGGTAGGCGCGTTAGTTTGGTAGGAACGGGGGGAATGGGGGACTCACGCGCCATGCCGGACTATGTAGGCAGCTTGGTCGACGACGCACCCCTCTGGGATCTCCTTGGGGATGCCGGCTTGGGATGGAGCGTCGAAGTATGGTGCTGCAGGACCAGAATGGTGCAGGGGGTTGAATGCGCTCGCGAGCGCGGCAGCAGCGCAGAGCCAGACAGCAGAGAACAGAATGGTCTTCATCCTCTTAGGTTGACGTGCCTGAAGATTGAGATCATGCTAGCAGCTGCATTTAAGCATCCCGAGAGCACAGAAGAAGAGAGTTGCATGTCGGTTCTCGCCAGCGCACGTTCTTCGTCCTTCCCTCGTGCTCCATTCGGCGCCCGACCAAAAGTGCACCACCGGTAGTTAGCAGAGGATCGGCATCCGGCCGGGACTGAGCTCTGAACACTACTAGCCCCGACTAGTGCTCATATGGGGTATTTGTGGCTTCATCGAGCAATTGAGTTGTGAGTCGAACATCGGCCACAAGACATCCGGAGGAGGAAGCACGTGCGTCTTACCCTCGCGTGGGGCCCGGAGCCGAGAGACACAGATACTCCGAGGCGAGTTCCGGGCCGTTTAAATGGGCGCTAGGACTGACGATTATATGGGGTGTCGGGGTGTCCTTTTGGGGACAGCGTGCCAAGGTGATTGAAGACGAGGCTGGGAGGATGAGAGAGCGATGATGATGAGGAATGCATAATCACATGTCAGGGACGCCGTCCCTTGTCTCCTAGACACGCAAATGGCCTCCTGCTCAACTCCGTCGTGTCTGGCTGTCTCGAACTTGTAATATACCTAGTATCCCTCCATTCTGGTCTGTCGTGTGCGCCGTCTAAGAAAGCCAACATGCCAGGATGCCACGGGTGCTCATCCCGGGGAGCGTCCTGTAATCGGAGACACGCCTGATCGACAGTCTCTGTCTGACGAACAGCCTGGTTTCAAAACCACGCATTCCTGCACTACTAGCAAAGTCTCAACACCATACATTCCTACTATCACTCGAGTAAACAACGACGCGATCGATCGCGTTTGCCCCTGTCAACATTTGCCCAAATACCCCCCTCTATTTGTGGTTCCCCCCCATCTCTCCTTCCTACTACCATCTCCTCCTCTTCCCTCCCGCTTCCCTCCTTCTTCTCTCCCCTCTCCCCTCCCTCTTTCCTTGTATCCGCCTATCTTCTCTTCTCTTCTTGGTCTGACCAGTCGCGCAGTGGTTCACATGCCTGTTCATTCGCCTAGGGCGACATCTGACAGCGAGGTCACCTTGTTGCCAACCAATATACATGGTACGCACATAGTCGTTCTATTTTCCCTTTCCTCGCGCTCTTTCACTTCAACTTACTTTCTCACCATTATCATCAGCAACAATTACAACATCTCCTTTATCTCCTTCCCGTCACCTGGGTTCAGTCCCTCCGCTCACATCTCCCGCACCTC
>NW_024467211.1:189129-189921 GCF_000292625.1 Dacryopinax primogenitus | reverse complement strand
TCCTCCAACGTCAACTTCGCCCCGCCCGACATGACCCATACTGTACCCCTCAGGCATCCTTACTGCAAGTACCTCACCGTCGAAGGAAGGTACGTCATCCTGTCTATAGGTCCCAGCTTGAAGCCTATAACAACTTCATCTCTCACGGGTCTTCTTTAGCACTAGCTGTGATTTGGAATACTCGATCTATACTGATCCCTGCCTCAGCTCCTAGGAAAGATACGTCAACGCCTTTAACTGCCCTTTACATCTAATGCCTGATTCTTGCAGGATGACAGTGCGCAATGTACAAGCATTGGTCGGAAACCCTTGCTCCCCTCGAGAAAAGACCAGACTTGCTCGTCTTCGTTGATTGGGGTGCGCATACGGATGAGGAGAGTTGTACTCGGTCCATCAGCGCTCGACTGATACCCCCCAGTATGCGATCGCCATCCACGCAGCCCGTTCCAGTAGCCTCTTCTCCCTACTGGCATGTAAGGTCTCTCTCGCTGCGCATCCGGACATCGACCATCTGCTAACCAATCCAGATACGTCCCTCACCCCCCGCTCGACCCAGGCTAATGCACCTGCGCCGTGTTAGGTACTCTACACGATATTACGGCACTGACGGACGCTTCATCCTTGCGACCGGAATTTGTAAGCGAGGTACGCCAGTCGTAAATGCAAAAGGCGTATGCTGAGCTTTTGATAGTCCGACACGTTCCTCAATCCTCCCCACATAACATACTTGCTTTTACAAGGTGAGCGTTCCTTCAAATCGTGCGCCGTGCTGACTCTGGTAGCCAGGAGCTG
>NW_024467211.1:183211-187984 GCF_000292625.1 Dacryopinax primogenitus | reverse complement strand
TATGTAGAAGGTACGTGAGCTCCCCTTTGGAACGTATGTGCTGATCTGGTTGCAGTTGATCCCCGTTCTCTTGCGGGCCCTGTATACCTGTGCTTGCCCTTTAAGCGAGTATTTGTCCACGGGCGCGTTTTGTACAGAGCCTCGCAGCCATGAGCTGTATCGGTATATCCATGTGAGCTATCCATTGCGTGAGAGGTAGACTACTCACTCGTTTGGCAGACATGGGCTCCCTCGATACTCACGAGAACTTATTCCACCCTGGTCCCACCATACTCACCTCTCTCCACCTCGCCCTCGCTTCGCCCAACATGATCCACTTCACTTCATCCCCCTCGGTTCCCCTCGGTTCCTCATATCCCACCACACAAATGGACGGCGCTCACAGGCTTCGGTATCTCAACGTTACCAAGGATCCAATCGGGACCCCCATCAAGTATGTTCTCATCCTCGATCTGAACCTCACTAAAATTTGAGCAGGATCTTCCGCGCAAGTCCCAGGAGGGCTTTGACACTGAACACGGTGTGCAGCGCACGAAGCATGATATGGCCCTGAAGAAGAAATGGAATGTGTAGAATATGTTTGGTTTCTGTACGAGATGAGTATATAGACAAGTGAGCATCCTTCCATCGTTCACACAGATGTTGAGTCAGTTTAGGGTACAACTTCCGAACAGCAACGTGGCTTATACCTGATTTGACTTGTGGTCTTTCGACGGCATTCGGTTCGTCCCCTCTTCCCCCCCCCCCCGCCTTTCCCCTATGCTGCACAGCTGATCTGCACTAGGTTCGGCTCTGAAAAGGCTCTTTGCGACGCGCCAATACACGATCATCCATCCAAGAACTCGTCCTCTTACATCCTCATTGCTTGGATCTCCACGCTGTGTAACTCACGATGCCTTTGTTACCACCCGTATCCTGACTTAGCTCTGTGAAGACGTTTCCGATGTCACGCCACATCTTCCTATTGGAGTTCTCCATACAACAGTCGACTTTCACATTTCCCGGCAACCCCCGATAGGGCGATAGACATCGTCCTCCTCGGCTGTGTCGCTCAGAGCAACGTTGAACTCCTCCTTCTCAACCCAGCACAACCCCACTCATCCTCAGACGATCAAGTACGTCTACTGCTACCACTACTCGCGAAAGGATCCCTCTCCACCTGGGCCTCACTCCGCCCAACACGATCCCCTTCACTTCATCCCCTCGGTTCCTCATACCCCACCACCTAACTGGACGGCGTTCACAGCCTTTGGTATCCAATCGGAGCCCCTATCAAGTATGTGCTCATCCTCGAACTGAATATCACTGAGATTTGAGCAGGATCTTACACGCACATCCGAGGAAGACTTTGACACCGACCATAGTATGCAGCGCACCATATAGCCTTGTAGAAGAAATGGAACGCATATCATGTGTGTTGGGTTTTCTGCACAAGACGGGTATGTACACAAGTGAGCATCCTTCCATCGTTCACACAGAGGTTGAGTCATTTAGGGTGCAATTCCGAACAGGGACGTCACTATTATTACCTGATCTTGGATGCCGCCCATCGCCGATTTTGTTTTTCGCTATGTAGCTCTCTCACGACTGCATATCCCCTGACTTGTAGCTCCAGCCTTCGGTTTGTCCCCTCTGTCTTTCTTTTTTTCCTTTCCCATATGCTATACACAGGTGATCTGCATTAGGTTCGAGCCCTGAAATGGCCCTTTACAACGCACCAATACAGGATCATCCATTCAATAACTCGCTCTCTTACATTCTCATTCCTCGGATATGTACGTCGCGTAACTCAGCATCCTTTTGTTACTCGGATTCTGACCGTCACTAGCTCTGCGAAGATGTTTCCGGTGCCACGCCACGTCTTCCTGTCAGAATTCTTCATACGACAGTTAACTTCCACGTTTCTCGGCACCCCCGATAGGGCGATAGACATCGTCCTCCTCGGCTGTGCCGCTCAGAGCACCGTCGAGCACCCCCTTCTCAACCCAGCACTCTAAGTCTCAACCTCATCCGTCCTCAGGCGGTCAAGCACGTCCGTGCCACTACTCGCGCAGGGATCCCACTTCACCTCCCATACTTCGTTCTCCTATTCCACAATCACGCGGACACGTGTCTCCTTCCTTCCCTCTTCGCCTCCGCGCATAGCTTGCAGCCCGGGCTGGCGCAGACTCATGCGTTGCCAGCTCCTCTGAGGAAGAAATCAAGTTGCTGTTTACCACATAATGGTACGTCTCCCGCACGAAAGACCGGAAGCGTCTAGCCTCGCAGAAGCGCGCTGATCCACCCGCGATCCTTTCGGGTGTGTTGCCGGTCACCAGTCGATCGTAACTGATTGTTCGTCTTGGACAGGTGATCTGCATGACGGGGCTGCGCGAACGCATCGACCATGTGAGTCAGTATCACCGATCGTTCAAACCTCTTTTGCGCCCCATCCATGTTATCAACAGATCAGGCTACGAGCCGAGCGTGCATACGTATCGAGCAGACCTTGATTGCCATTAGAGTTAGAAGGGTGTTATCGGAGAACATCAACCCTATCATTTATATCACGTAGAGCTCAGAAGATTTCTTACGGCACGGCGACAGCTCACGAAGGAAGTGGAGGACGCAAATGCCTATCCCCGAACTACGACGACGAACATTTAAATAAGGCAAATGTATTGGCTCCCACGGGATCCGGATCTCACCTCTTTGGTCTACCTCCAATCGACCTCAGTTCTCGTACCATCGGTACTCTTATACTATCCGCCTACTTCCCATCCTCATTCCAACCTGTTTGGGGCGTTCGGGAAGTCATTAGGCCGACTTCCGAATAGCGCGGACTTCCTCAAGTTGGGGGAGTTATGTAACAGCATGTAACTTCTGCTTTCATGCTTCGCTGCTTCCCATAACTACTGACGTGCGAATGTGGCCAGCCTCTCAATTTTCGGTATCGACGCAGGGGATGCAAAGTGCGTTGTCACATGGCGCGGTGTCTATCGATGGCTTTCAATAGACTTCCGAGTTACGGGGGAATGACACTGCGCCTTACGAGTGGAGGGCCACAAGCCGGGCATACTCATTCGCTGGCTCTCTATCCCTCCTCTCACCATCCACTTCAACCTTTACTGTCAACAGCCATGGTCCGCGAAATCACCCTCACCGAGCCTTTGCTCAAGCTCGGACTCAACCTAGGCGAAGGACCCATCTACGAGCCCGAGACCGACACGGTCCATTTCCTGGACATAAACGGCCGTCTAGTGCTGCACTACAACCTCTCCGCGGGCCAACTGACCCAAGATACCGTAGACGAGCCCGTTGGCTGCCTCGTCCTTCGCGAGAAAGGCGGACTGGCAGGGTGCGCCAAGCGCGGGTTCTGCACGCTGGAGCCCGACCCTTCCCGCCCTGGACACCTGGGGATCCACTACCTCTCTCAGCCTCTAAAGCCCGAGATGGCAACCGCTTCAAGGTTCAACGACGGTGCTTGCGATCCTGTAGGGCGCTTCTTCTGCGGTACGCTTGTTGGACGGCGCCCGCAGGAGGAGGGGGGCGATATGCCGGGGGAGTTGTGGTGCATGGGTGTGGGGGAGGAAGGGACGAGGTTCGTCGAGGGTGGGTGGACGGATTGTAATGGTATGGCTTGGTGGGAGGAGGATGGCAAGTGGACTTTGTGCGCCCGTTTCATTTCGTGTTGCGTTCTGAACAAGCTAACCCGTACATGCAGCTTCTTCACCGACTCTGGGCGAGACCTGATCCACGCATACGACTACTCGCTCACCACCGGGGAGCTAACCAACAAACGCGTACACATCGACGGCACTGCCCTCGGTCTCCGAGACCCGCCGTACGAGAGGAGCACGCACGACGGCCTGTGCATGGACACCGAGGGGTGTATTTGGAGTGCGAGGTGGAACGGAAGTGCGGTGGTGAGGTATACGAAGGATGGGAAGGGTATCGATCTGATTATTAGGATCCCGGGGGCGTTCAAGGTCACGATGCCTATTTTCTGCGGTGCGTCGCTGTCCCCCCTGCGCTGGCGTGCTGGCGTTCTGACGTTCGGGGAAGGAGAGGGAGGGAGCAAGATGTTCATCACTACTGCGGGGAATACGGTACAGAACGGGGAGAAGGAAGAACAGAAGGAGGAGTTCCCTCACCAGGGGGACGTGTTCCTGGTTGATTGGAAGGGGGAGTTTAAGGGCGCGGTGTACCGGTGGCCGTTTAAAGGCTGAGCGGGGAGGGGGTGCGTGGGTGCTTAGCTGCGAACTTTGTTGGGTGGGTGATTGAGTGGGACAGGACTGGGACGGGTGTGGAGAAGCGTTTTATTCCTCCTGAGAACTCATCCAACTGGCTAGGCTGGCTATGACGACTATGTATTTTGAGAATCAGATAGCTAAAGAAAGAAAAAAAGTGTCAGTATTGTATGTTGGGGAAGGGAGGGAGGGCGCACCTTCGGGGGTTTTGGCGATGTAGTCGATGGCTGGGGTGAGTGAGCGTGAGTTGCGAGAGGGACGGAAGGGAGGAGTAGGGAGCAAGGAAATAGTGGAAGAAAGCGCAGGAAGGAGGAGTTCCGGGAAGAAACGTCGTTCCTGATAGAGAATAGACTTACCCTCTTGAACAGTAGTGATCGCATCAGCCTCTGCATCAGGGATCTCAATGCTAAACTCCTCCTCGACGGCCATGACGACCTCTACAGCATCAAGGCTGTCCAGTCCAAGGTCGGTTGTGAAGGTGCTGTTTGTTGCGAGCTGCACGCGCACGCAGGTAGAAGTTAGGGTGCGTTTGGGGGGGAGGGGG
>NW_024467211.1:153162-182703 GCF_000292625.1 Dacryopinax primogenitus | reverse complement strand
GGGGGGGGGGGGGACGGACCTTGGAAGAATCGACTTTTTCGAAGGACTTGAGTACTTCTAGCACGCGGGCTGTGATCTCGTCTTTGGATAACCCAGCGGCGGAGTAGGAGCGAGCGAGGGGGACGATGGGGAGGCGATGCTGCTGCTGTTGGGGGAGAGAAAGTGGGCGTGCGAGGGATAGAAGGGGGGATGTCCTGTAGATGGTGCGTGGGAGTGAACGGAGAGGGATACGGACTGAGCGGGTGAATGACATCTTGAGAGTGAGAGGTGAGTGGGTGAGTGAGTGAGATGGACTGCTGTTAACTTGACTGAAGAGTCGATTGTGAGTTAAACGGAAGCAGATTTACTTCCGTTCCATATTCGGTAAATAAGTTCATAGTTCATCGAACTTGCATTTCATTCCTCACCCAACACTCCTCTCCTTACTCCTCACAATGCGCCATGGAAAAGCGCATCGCAAACTATCCCGCCCAAGCGCACACCGAATGCTCATGCTCAGAAACCTCGTCTCCTCTCTCTTACAACATCAGCAGATAACGACCACGCTCGCAAAAGCGCGTGAAGCGCAGCCTTTGGCTGAGAAGATGATCACCTTAGGGAAGAAGGGGACGTTGCATGCGAGGAAGATGGCTGAGCAGTTCGTTCTTGTGCGTCTCTCCCTCGCCCCTTCCCTTCCCTTCCTTTCACCTACTCACCCCGCGCAGAACCCGAAAGACACCCTCCCCCTCCTCTTCGGCCCTTACGCAACCCGCTACGCCCATCGCCCAGGGGGCTACGTGCGCATCCACAAGTCCGGAAACCGTTTCGGGGACAACGCGCCCCTTGCCATCCTCGAGCTTGTTGACAATCCCCGGGATCTGAGGTTTGCGATGACTGCTCGGGCTGTGGGGCGGGAGACGCTCGGTTGGTTTTGGAGAAGAGGGGAGCTGGAGCGGGGGAGGGGGAGGAGAGGACTGCCCGGGTTGGATATCGCTGGTGAGGGACAAACACGGGAACAGGAGGTGGTGGCCAGGGAACCGGATTTGGCGGGGAAAGAAGTGGACAGGCTCTTGAGGGAGAAGACGAGGTTGAATCGCGCGAAAGTGCTTAGGTATAGGGGCAAGCAGGGTAGGGAAGAGCTCAATGCCGCTGCGAGGGGGTATGTGGATGAGCTCCTTGCTCAGCCTGAAGTTCTCGGCGGGCCTAGGAGGCTTAAGCCTGCTCCTCCGGACGCACCTGCGGGGGGAGCGTGGGTAGGCAAGAAAGTCTGGGCTGGGGAGCGGACGACCGGGATGGGCACGAGCAGGGTTGGTTTGGGGATCGCACTCGGTACGCTGGGGAGACGGAAGTGGGTCAAACCGGTTATGAGAGGGTGGGATAAGGAGAGGGAGAGGAAAGTTGACAGCGAGTTGGACGAGATGGAGTTGCTGGAGAGGAGGGAGAGGGAGGTGAAGAGGAAGGAGGAGGGGATGAATGTTTAGTTGATTGGAGGGGAAATGGGATTTGATTCGCTGCTCAGTCTCAGTGCGTGCTGTGTATTGCATACAGTTCTGTCCGGGAAAGAAAGGGATGAGAAAGGAGAGAGGAGTAAGAAAGTGGAAATGTGAATGGAAATGGAAATTGTCCGCCCGTCTGACCTCCTCCATCCACTCGCGTCTACTGCCTGCGGAACTTCTCCAGCACCTCCGGCCCCCGCTGCCCCTGCTGCCCCTGCTCATACCCCTGCTCATACCCCTGCTCATACCCCTGCTCCTCCTGCTCCGGCTGTCCAATCCCCCCCGACATAGTAGGATACGGCATCCCCTCCCCATACCCCTCCCCATACCCCGCTCCAAACCCGCCCCTCGGCGGACTAGTAGGAGGGACAAACGGTTCCCCTCTAATGGTACTCGTTTCGCTCAAGGTCCTCACATGACCCTGGAAGTCGGAGTACTGCGCCCCTGCGCCAAGACCTGCGTTCCCGGCTCCTACGCCTGCGCCAGCGCCAGTGCCGTCGGACAGCAGGTCACGCGACTCTTCTAGCGAGCCACGGGTATCCCACGCCCCGTGCGAGGAGAGGAGGATGTCGTCCGTCGGGGAGTAGACAGAGTTGTATCGTTTGTGGTCCGCGAGTTGGTCTCGTGCGTAAAAGGAGTTTATGAGCAGGAGGTAGCCCTGAGTCGTGGTTAGTAATGGGACGAATGAATCCAGGGCAGGGGACAGTGCGGGCTCACCTGGAAGATAGCAAGTAAGAGCCACAACCCTCCTAAAAGGCCAATATCCACCCAAGCGAAAATATTACACACGCTCTGCCCCTCTCCATCCAGCGCCCCCGCGCCCAATCCCGAGCTCTGTGTCGTATCGGGAAAGAAAGCAGCCTCGCACGCGCTCACAACAGTATTGTGCCGCGAGGCGCTTATCCCTATGAGTGCGGCTGCGAGTGCGAAGCAAGAGAGGACGAGGAGGGTGTTGAGGTACGTATAGGTGCGGAAGAGTTTTGTGCTCTCTCGGGCGACGCCGAAGAACCCTAGGACTTGACAGAGGGAGACGGCGTATAGCAGGCCGGCTTGGATGTAGGCTGTGATGCTGGGGATGGAGACGCCTACGACTGGGGGGGGTTAGTGAGTGTGAGTGAGGGTTGGGAGGGGGGCGTACTGGGTGGTGCTGCTAGTATAAGCGTGCCGATGAGGATTCCTGCTGAGAGCTGCTCGAGCAGGGCGAGGTAGATGCCCGTGTTGAGTAGGGGGATCGCTGGTATCCTGGTGTCAGTTGCGAACTGTGAGAGAGAGGAAAGCGTACCGCAGCAGCAGAAGATATGGCCTTGGCCGTTTCGTGACATTTTGGGTCGTACAATAAGTGGGAATTGATAAGTGGTAGAATAGATGCTGAGTCGTTGTTGTTGTTGTTGTCGTCGTCGTCGTCGTCGTAAGTGAAGAGGAAGCAGTGAGGACGCTGAGATGAAAGTGGTGGTGAGTGGGCCCATGTGGCTGTGCTAACTGCGCGCTAACGAATCTCGGGAATGCGGCACTTTTCAGGGACGACCGAGGCGCTTGTTCGTCCAGGACGGTCACCGGTTAACGTCGCACCGGTTGTACTTGTTTTTATTACCGTAATTTCTATTCTATCCAGTTGATCTCTATCCATATTTCGCTGTCTGTGGGAATGATACATTTGTGAGATGATCTAAAGCGCGTTTCAGCTCTCCCGATGTGCGCTTTGCTGGCATTCTGGCACATCTCTCTTCCGGCTATCCGCTTACTTCCCTTCTCCTTGCACAGTGCTGCGCTTGGGTACCCACCGTTCCTCTGACACGTTCTCTCCTCTGGTCTATCACCCATCTCTGATCCTGGACACCGATGGCCCCTCTCTACCCCTGGACATACCTCTACTACCAATTGGCGCCCCTTCCCTCCAGTTTCACATCTCCCAACTGTCTCTCAGGGAAGACCGTAATCGTCACCGGGGCCAATACGGGCCTAGGACTGGAAGCAGCACGCCATTTCGCCCGTCTCGGGCCTGCGAAACTGTGAGTCGTTTTCTCTACCCAGGACTACTGATACTAAATCAACGGCTTTGCTTGCGGGGGGTAGGATCCTCGCTTGCCGCGACCGGCAAAAAGGGGACCAAGCAGCCTGGGACATCGCGGACGACACCGGGTGCCCGAACGTCCAGAGCTGGGAAGTCGACCTCGCTTCCTTCGACAGCGTGCGGCTGTTTGCGGAGCGGTTTGAGAAAGAAGGAGGGGGGAGGCTGCATTTGCTTGTATGTGGGTTTGCTAGCCTACCGGAATGAGGGCTGAGCTGCTGTAGGTCGCTAATGCCGGGGTGTCGTTGCCATGGTATGAGAAGACGGAAGATGGGTGGGAAAGGATGTGCGTCTGCTTTCCGCTCATATCTTGCCGTTCTGAGATTGACTGTCCTGCAGGCTCCGAGTAAACTACATAGGCACAGCACACCTCACACTCCGGCTCCTTCCTTTCCTACTCGCCGCCTCCCCTTCTTCCGCACAGCAGAACGGAATCCTAACTGACGTCAGCGGCCCGAGACTTGTCACCGTCACCAGCGAGATGCACTACTGGGCATACGACAGGGCTGCGTTGACTGTCGTGAGAGTTATGGACACGCTCAACGAGGAACGGAGGTGTAGGCAGTGGGGGACGATGCTCTTACGCTACGGGGCTACGAAGAGTGCGTCCCTCCTGCATGAATCGGCCTTGCATGCTTATGTAAACCAAATACAGTGATGAACATCCTCTTCACCCAAGCCCTCTCCAACCGGCTTTCTCAGCTCTCCCGACCCACCCAGCTTACGGCAACAACCGTCAACCCTGGGTTCTGTCATTCTCAACTAACGCGCCACCTCCCCCTCTCCCTCCCCATCGCCTTGCTCAAAATGCTCATCGCCCGCCCCACGTCAATCGGGGCGCGCACGCTCGTCCATGCCGCTCTCGCCCCGGAGCTGGAAGGAGTTAGAGGAGTGTACCTGAGTGATTGTATGGTGAAGGAAGCGGGGGATTTTGCGGTGAGCAAGGCGGGAAAAAGGGCGGCGCAGCACATTTGGGTGAGTGTTTTCCTGCTAGGGGGATCCTGGCTCATCCGTTGATCGTAGGGGGAGACGCTGGACGTGCTGTTCGAGGCTGATCCTGGGTTGAAGGTCGTGTTGCGGGTTTGTGGGATAGAGGCTGAATAGGTAGTTAGGGAATGCAGACGGGTACGAGAACACTGTCTTGATCTGTACATATCAAAGATGGAACCAAATTTAGCACAATGCGCTGTTGGGCGAGGGTTGTATGTTGGCAATTTGAGCCAGTTCGGATGTCCTCCCAGTGGAGGAGACCAGCAACACATCCGTCGCAAGTCACCCGCACCGTGCCAGATCAACATACGGTATGTACTCGGAAGATCAACCCCGTCAATAATGATAACGATGTTCCCATTCGACATGTGTGCTATTCTGGAGTAATAATGTACATGGAAGAGTATTATGATCCATTTGCCCCTTCCTGCGGGAAGGTCAGCGACGTCCTCATCGGGAGAGAGGGGGGCTCCTACCTGTGAAACTACTCGTGGATAGGACTTCTGCGGCCATACTGGATTGAAGACTCCTTGATAAAGTGGAGGGAGATGATGGAGGCACTGGGCGAAAGGAGTAGGAAAAGGGGATGAAGTGCTTGAGATTACTAAGAACGATGTGCGAGCGTTGCGGCTGGCGATGGGTTCCAGCGTGCTTCTGTCGATAGAATGGAAGACGGGGTGAAGGATGGGAGGTGCAGGGAGGGAGGGAACAAAAAGGATCTTGAGGTCAGCATGAAAAATCGGTGACTGAATTTAAAATCGTCTGGATATCCTCTGGAGCGATATGTATCTGTCCGCGTCGTCCATGTAGGTATGGATGTCCAAGCTAATAGAGAGCTACTCTATTGAAATTAACCCATGATGTGGATAATACAAAGCACATGGACTCCGACTACTAGACAATATCGTAGGGAAAAACGCGCAATACGCCCGAAATACCGGATAGTTGATCAAGGACTTAGTAGAACTTGTTGTTGTTGTAGGCGCTTCTTCTTGGAACTTGA
Source organism: Dacryopinax primogenitus (assembly GCF_000292625.1). Taxonomy (NCBI): domain Eukaryota; kingdom Fungi; phylum Basidiomycota; class Dacrymycetes; order Dacrymycetales; family Dacrymycetaceae; genus Dacryopinax; species Dacryopinax primogenitus. Next base: position 177,167 of record NW_024467211.1, on the reverse strand, counting down.
ATTGGAGACCAGCCTGAATATGTGGGAACAAAACAAGGTTTGTCTGAATAGGTAGTTTCGGAATGCAGACGGGTACGAGCGTACTGTCTTCATCTGTACACCCAAAGATGGTACAAAATCTAGGACAACGCGCTGTTGGGCGAGGGTTGTTTGCTAGCAATCTGAGTCAGTTTGGATGCCCCCCCAGTCGACGCGCTGACCAAAAACGGAGGACACCACTAACACATCCGTCGCAAGTCACACTCACCGTGCCAGATCAACATACTATATGTACTCGGAAGTTCAACCGCATCAATAATGATAACGATGTTCCCATTCGACGCGTGCTATTCTAGAGTAATAATGGACATGGAAAGAGTATCATGATCCGTTTGCCCCTTACTGCAGGAAGGTCAGCAACGTCCTCATCGGGAGAGAGGGGGGCACTTACGTGTGAAACGCCGACAATTACTCGTGAATAAGAGTTTGGCGGCCATACTGGATTGAAGACTTCTTGGTAACGCGGACAGGGAGATGATGGAGGCGATGGGCGAAAGGAGTAGGAAAAAGGGATGAAGTGCTTGGGATTACTAAGAACGATATGCGAGCGTTCAGGCTGGCGATGGGTTCCAGCGTGCTACTGTCGATAGAATGGAAGACGGTGTAAAGGATGGGAGGTGTAGGACGGAAACACCAAGGGAGGAAAAAGAGATCTTGAGGTCAGCATGAGAAATCGGTGGTTGAATTTAAAATCGTCTGGATATCTTCTGGATCGTTTTGATTTTGCCCTCATCGGACATGGTCGTATGGATGTTCAAGCCTTCAAGGCTGCTGAAACTGGAAATCAGCTGATCGACTCTTTCATTGGTTATTTCTAGTCGGTCATCACTTTCGCACTTGCACCTCAGTGTAAAGGTTTTTAAATCTAGTCGTTCGAGTCCTTTTAGTGCCCTCGAAAAAGAATCATCATTGAAAGAGCTATCACCTTCAGTGAGTGTGAGGGTGAGATGATCAAGCCGGCCGGAGCCCACGGCAGGGGGGCTGATTGTGTCGATGAGAACTGCCAGTTCCTGCATATCGGAAATCCATGTAAAAAGCTTCAACGATAACAGTCGATCGCATGATCGTACCGCGATAAGAAGGGGGAGACAAAACCAGAGCTCGGCCGAGATTTTCAGTTCCTCCAAACTTTGGAAAATGTGTGGACGCGGGGTGTCATTTGCCAGAAGTTCGGAAAAGATGTTCCGTCCTTGGCGTAGATCTGACTCGATCAGGTTTGCGGATGGAAGGTCTATCCTAAGGTCTGTGTAGCATAGTGACAGATTACGGAGGGAGGGTAAATTACTCAGACCAGCGAGGACCTTTTCATCGCTCACTAGTGGTCCTGAGAGCACCAAGGTTTTGATCGCTGGCATCGAAGTGCTCAAAGCCTGTAGCAAGACATCTCTCTGGTGATCCGTAATCATCACGAGGGTGAGGCTGGTAAGGTGGGACCATTTAGAACAGACCTCAGCGAGAAAAGAACCTTCAGAGCTCGAGCTTGGCATGTCTTTGTACATAATCACAAGAAGTTGGGAGAGGTTCGGAGATCGCAAGGCGACAGCCAAGGAGCAGAAAGATGGACCATATTTAGTCATCCAGAGTGCGTCGAGGTTCGGCAGAAGCGGACCTCCATGTCGTGTCTTCAGACGGCATACGGTTTCCACCACATCGAGTTCAATCTGCCTCGTCGTTTCACTTGATATCATTCTACCTCCCGCTTCGGTCGGTTTTTGGTGCCCGAGGCTTCCTGCAATTCCATAATCAAACGAGATCAGGCGCACAAATGAGCCATATATTGTCCAGCGCTGCATGTCATTATCCATGATGTGTTCCTCAACTAGAGGGAAAGAGTGGCGGGCAAGCAGCGTCGAGGAAGTAGATTCAGCAGAGCGTTCAGATCGTCGAGAGTCTGCCAGATTCTCTTGACACAAAGGTAGAAGAAAGCGCTGTGAGTTCGTGCCAACCGTGCGAGCGTGGGATCGTTGGGATTAATGTGTTCGAATATGAGATCTAAGACATCGTATGTCGAGAAAATGCGCTGTGAAGCTGAGGTGTGAGTTGAAGACATGATTGGCGGAGTATGAGTTGATGGGCAAAGAGGGTTATTTGCACGTCTTTTCATAGTGAGACCCTCACGGAACCTAATAAAGACCTACCCTAAATAAACCCGATTAATAATGCAAAGCACTTGGACTAGTAGTGCGGTAGAATATCCAACGGAAAAGAACATGCAATACGCACAAAATAACGGATGGTTGACCGAGAACTTAGTAGAACTTGTTGTTGTAGGCGTTGCTTCCTGGAACTGGAGGCCAGCCAGATTATCTTTGAACAAAACAACGATGTATATGATAAATAATGAATGGCATGGAGGTTGTGACAACGTGAAGGATGAAAGAAACGCACTAATGGTATGAAAGAGTAACACATTCCAAATCGCAGAACATCCGAACATGCGAGGTTCAAGACGTTGAACAGCCGCGAGCTCCGAACCTCAAAACATCATTGTAGCCTCTTGCAGAGAGAACTATCCCCACCCATCCGGCCTCGCCGCCTCCACCCGTAAGAACGAGAGAACCTGCCTAAGGTTGGCAATGATCATGTGTAATCGTTGGCGAAGACGCCCGATTTCGGGAGGGGTATCAGTGCTGCGCAATACCATTCAATCAAGTCAGGGCACATGACAACAGGAGGGTTGAAAATTGTGATCCAATGGAATAGGGTTATGGTGACCATGTCATTGACCGAATGTGTCGTACCGCGAACCAAGGAAGATGAGATCTTCCCTGGTTCGCAGAGACAGGATGTAGATGTCAGCTGTAGCGTTGCTGGGAAATGTTAGACGGAAGTGCTGACGTCAAAATCGTCTGCATATTTTCTGGAGCGTTTTCTTGTCATTCTTGTCGGACATGTACGTGTGAATATCCAAGACTTGCAAGCGGGAGAAACTGGATATCATGCGATCGACCCTGTCGTTGGTTACTTCTAACCGGTCATCGCTCTCGCACTTGCAGTCCAACGTGAAACTTCTCAGGTCCAGTCGTTCGAGACCATTCAATGCCCTCCAAAACGGAATATTGTCAAAAGATCCATCAGATTCAGTGAGACTGAGCTTGAGATGCTCCAACCGGAAAGAGTCGGGGTGGAGGGGACTAATGGCGTCGATGAGAACTGCCAGATCGTGCATATTGGCAATGTCTGTAGAAAGGTTTAGATTTACCAGTCGATTGCAAGACCGCACTGCCGAAAACACGGCAATGCACATCGAGAGGTCAGACGAGATGATCAATTTTTCCAAACTACGGAAGACTGTTGGGCGGGACGTGTCGCCCGTCGGAAGCTCGGTTAGACCGTAGAGTTCTTCTTGTAGATCTGCTACAGATAGACTCCCGGGCTTCTTGTTCTCCGTAATGTCGATGGGACACAGTGATAGAGTACGGAGCGAGGGTAACTTGCTCAACCCGGTGATGACCTTCGGATGCATTGCCAACGGACCAACAATAGCCAAGGTCTGGATCGTCGGCATAGAAGTATTCAATGCTCGTAGCAGAGCCTCTCGCTGATCATATGTGGGAAGAAGAGAGAGTATGACAATATCTGTAATGTGGGTCCATCCAACGCCGACCTCGGCGAGGAAGGAGCTTTCGATTCCCGGATTCGGAGGGTCGTCTCGCATTACTACCGAAAGTATCTTGAGGGTCGGGGTCCGTAAAGCCGTTACCAACAAACAGAAAGAAGGATAGTAGTCTGGCATACAGAAACCCCTGAGTTGCGGTAAAAGTGGTTCTCCATGCTGTTCCGCAAGGCGATATATGGTGTCAACGGCATCGAACTCCACTTGTTTCCGCGTCTTCCGCGACAATGTTCTCCACCTTCACCCAGTCATCTTGTTCATTCTGCGTTTGTCCAGAATAGCATCGGAAGTCATGATGCTGTGTATGAACGAGCTGCACGTTGACCAGCGCTGCAAGTCGTTCTCTAGGGAAGCGATGTCTTTCTCCTCGACTTCAGGAAACAAGGGCCGAAGGGAGCCCAATAAGCAACGGCGAGGAAGGAGGTATATCAAAGGACTTATATCTTTGAGAGACGCCCATAGTCTCTTGACACGAAGTCTGAAGAAAGTCCTGTGAGTTTGTGCCAGTCGTACGAGTGTAGAATCATCGTCGATTTGTCCGACGATAAGAGGCAATGTGTCGTATGTGCTGAAAACCCGATGCGCGGCCGAAGTATGAGTTGCACACGACATCTCGAGGTGTAAGGTAGTGAATGACTAGGGGGAAAAGTAGTAGCGGCTCCACGTATGAGCGCAGGTACCAAACGATGAACAGACTCGTGTATTTCGAATCCGTCCAGGGATGAAGACGCAAGGCAGCTAACACGTGTTCCCCTGCCTGCCTTTGTCGCGCCTTCTTTCTGCGCGGATGCGAAGTTTCGTCAGCAGGAACGATAACGCCGTGATGTTTCAAGCTCTCACGTATACAGACGATCCCCACGATACACACCTCGTGCAGAGAGAACGACGAACGCGTGTTTTCCCCATGTCTCGGGTGCTGAGATCGTTCGCCGATCTTTGGATCAAGTCCGTGGACCACGCAGGAGCAACGTGCGCGCCCAGTACTTGCTTTAATTGACTGTCGATCAGTATATCCCGCGTATCTTCCTAATCCGTTCAACGCCCTCCCAAGGTTCGGCTCGGAGCCTGCTCCTCACCGAGGACTTAATGGGCGATTGGCGTACAACACCAGGAATGGTGCTTGCCTCGCCACCACTCTGGGACAAGACATGACCTTGACTCAACTCCCTGAATCACGCCGGCGTGAGTCTGCGGATCCTTGGCAATAACCATCGGACGATCCAGGAGTGAAACATCCCTGCAAAGCATCACTGTTGGTTGAGTAACCCGATGGAGGATATGAGTTTATGTTTGAGTAGAAAGAGGCCAGAGCGGAGCGGGGGATCGAGGCCTTGCGGAATAGAGCGGACCAGGGATCCCGGCACGATCGTGATTACCCAATTACCCCGATCGCCGGTCCATTAAGTTCGATCGGCTTCGGCTTCTCTTCCTGCCAAGCCACCACTCTGGGTGAGCCCACGTGCACCGGTCCATCGATGGGGTCGTCAGGGTTTGTGATGACCCGAATCGGGGCCGATCCGGCTTAGCCCTTCCACGCGGCTGGACCCTTCCATAGATATCAAAGAAGCGGGTCACGCGATCCGCACCGCACCGCCCAAGAGGGATCCATTCCCCTAGCGCTTGTTTTTCCTGCCAGCGACAAAGAGTCTCTCTGTCCCAAAGTATCGCTTTCTGCGATGTAATCACCTCTCATTCTTATTTCTCTTATTATCTCTTCTCTCTCTATTCATATCATATCTGGTGGCCGACTAATCCCATCCTTCCCCCATCTCAAGCACACGCAATGGACCTCCAAAGCTCAGAATTCAGGCTCACACCAGCCCAACGCATGTTCTACCTACACGACATCCTCGGGCAAATCATCGACCACCTCACCGACCGCACCTCCCTCCACGCCCTCACCCTCACTCACTCGACCTGCTACTTCCTCGCTGCACGGCACCTATGGGCAAAACTGGACAGCCTCCGCCCCTTGATCGCCTTACTCCCGACGGACAAGCTTCCGAGTAGCTTGCACATCTTCTCGAGACTGCAGCTTACCGGTGCGGAGGACGATACCCTCTCTCGATGGCGACTGTATTCCCCTTTCGTCAGCTCTGTATCGCTCGACTTCTGCCTCCTGGGAAAACGGGCCCCTCTGCGACATTTTTGGCAGTATCACACCGTCGCTTCAGAACGCCTCGATCAGTTGAATAGGGACGTCATGCACTCCCTCGAACCGTTCGCGACACCGGAAGGGATCATTCTACCAAACCTGCGGGAAGTAGTCATGAAGAGCTACACACCAACAGGATGCGAGGCAGCCAAGATCCTCTCCCCTTGCCTCGACCGGTTGTGCATCACCCTACCCGGAAAGGGCTCAGAGGGCATAGAGGAGTCATCAGAGCAGAGTGTCTTCACCCTCCCTCCGCACTTCCCCCATCTCCGATCACTCGTCATCGACGGGAGTGAAGGCACGCTCCCAGGGCGCAAAGCAGTTATCCAAGCTCTCCAAGATCTTCCCCTCACCTCCTTCAAGATAAAGTGCAACCTTGCGCGAAGTGCAGACCTCCTGCTCGCACTCTCCACCCTCCCTCTGCAGGAACTCGAGATAGACGACACGTCCCAGCGCTGGCCTACTCTTTTCGTCAATGACGAAAGGTGGGGGGACATGTACGATTCTCCTCTGGCGGATTTCCTCGGTGCGGAGCAAGTGACGGAGCTGCATAAACAGCACAAGCTCAAATTTCCCCACTTGACGGAGCTTACCGTCGCTTCAACACTCCCGTTTTGCTGCGCGATGATCCGCGCTCTAGGGGCCAACCTCACCAGGCTCAAAGTCCAGACCATCCTCCCACGGTCTGAAGACCTCCAAACCCTCACCGAGGCCATCTCCTCCCACGCTCTGAAACTCCACCACCTCTCCCTCATACTACGCGACGCCGACTCGCTCACCTCCGCCTGCTGGCCCGCGATCTACACGCTCTCGAAGTTGGATATGCATACTTTCCAGCTCGAGTGCCGGTACGGGCATGTGAGCGACGCGTTCCAGGTGAGTGAGGAACGGTTAGCGCTTTTGGTGAGCGGTTGGAACGGGGTGCGGGAGGTGAAGGTGGGAACGGTGAGGAGGGACGGGTGGGGGTTGTACCCTCTGCAGAGCGTTTCGCTGGAATTCTGATTTTCTGAAATTTGAGGTCTGTGATACTCAGGTAAATACTCTTGCATTCCTTCTATTCTGCCTTCCTACCTTTTCGCCTTTCGCAATCACATCACGTTACATCCAAGCATGCATCGCGTTTCTTCTTTCATTATCCATAATTTATCATTTAGGCATATGCATAGTTTTGTTTATGGATATAGCGTGCTAGTACCCCAATTTGAGCTTCGTTCCGAAAAACTTTGCTTTTGTCCGAAGAGGTCGCACGTCACGTGGTGAGGTGTGAGAGACACGTGAAAGGGCAGGAACACGTGTACACTGAAACCACACTAATCTCTGTCCCAAGTCTTCAACCGCTCCTCAGGTCAGCGCAATGTGGAGACCTACGACGTCCTAGCTCTGATCATCAAACAAACGGATACGCATACCTGTACCGACTGGTACGAACTCACAGCGCGTTCTTCACCCTCTGCGCGTCAAAGGACTCGTGGCGGCACTCACTAGCTCGGGTGTCCGGTGTCGGTCTATCGATCTAACCGGCTCATTTCAAAAAGATCGTGTCTTCGAAGCCCTGACTAAGATGTTTTTGGATCTTACATTTGACCTCAACTCCTGTGCTGCGATACTGCGAGCAATACGCGTGCCCTTAGCGATTCTAACGATCTGCACTGAAATCCCGACTGTGGTTGTCTTGCTTCTTCTGATCACCAACCACAAGTTGCGGCATCTCACCAACTCTTGGTATTTGTAAGATTCCTTCTTCTGGGGAACACTGCACGCACTCCAATTGATCGATCTGTTCAGCTTGACGTTGAACTGCACATGCGAGAGCGATAATGGACGACGAATTCCCGACAGAAGGATCCAAAGGTTGATATTCGTATGCAGCAACATTTGGCTCATAAATATTCACATGTACACGAATGAGGACGACAAAATTACAACAATCCAGAAGACATCAAGACGGATCTGAAGTTCAGCTGTGCTGTTTCCCCTCTTTCCCTTGACTTGGGGAATCTTTTCTTTGTGTTGTGATGGACATATCTGCAGTACGCGAGATCCGCAAGCACAAGTCCAAACGGACGGCAGACGTCGTGAACCACCCTAAAGGAGGAGCATACTATCCCAAGTGCATTCATACCCAGTCCGGGTGAAATTCACACGCCCATGTATGCTAGAAGCGAAGAATACACAACGATGCAGAAGATCGTGAGGGGATGCCAACGCATTACTTTTTCTTGGTTACGAACGACACGGGGTGACGTTGAGGTCCGAATGACGGGATGAACATGGCACAATGGCACACTATACATCCATTGCATCTAGTCTAAGTACACACCCTCATCGAGCGGTATCGCCCTACACAATTTCCTTCACTGCATCCGATAATCTTCAGTGTCCCACCCCACTCGTCGCCTCCCTCAACGCTATCACATCCTCTTCACTGAATCCGGGCACCTCTTCCCCCTTGCCAAGCCGTTCAACCCCTTCCAATACCTTCTGCACGATACCCTCAAACAACTTTCCATTCGTTGTACATTTGTACGCCTCCAGCAGCTTGAACTCTTCTGCATACATGCCCTCAGGCAATCTTCCATCAAGCAACTCGACGAGCTTTGTGTCCACCGGCAAGCGCCCCAGGAACCGCACTCCCTCCTTCCTCGCCAGATCCTCACCTCCGCCGGTGGAGAAGACGTTGCTGATCTCCCCGCAACAGGGGCAGACGTAGCCAGCAAGGTTCTCTATGATACCGAGTAGAGGAAGGGAGACAGTACGGGTGAAGGAGAGTGACTTGAGGCAGTCGACGAGAGATAACGCTTGTGGTGTCGTGACGAGAACGGAAGATAGGCGAGAAGCGAGCGGAGAGAGATGTTCGAGTAATGATAGATGCTCATCGGATGTTCCTGTTGACATGACAAGTTTGTGTTACTCATAGAGAAAGTCAAGATGTAAACATGCGCACCAGGTGGCGTGTCTATAACAAGGTAATCAACATCATCTCCCCAGCGCACCTCGCTCAAAAACTGCCGGATCATGGCATTCTTCTTCGGTCCTCTCCATACAACACTTTCCTCTCTCCTCTTCAACAACAATCCCGTACTCATACAGGCAAGCCTCTGCTCCTCACCGTCGGCATAGGCAGGAACCCATCCGGCAGTGCTCTGATGCACAGACGTTCCTTGGGGCAAATGGAGCATACGAGGTATCGAAGGACCAGTGAGGTCAATATCTAGCAGCGCCACACGCGGTCGGGATAGAAGGGCATACAAAGAGAGGGCGAGCTGGACAGAGACACTTGACTTGCCCACACCGCCTTTGCCTGAGAGAACGAGGATGATATTCGGTATGGCGGAAAGGCGACGGTAGATGGGGTTGTTGCTAGGGTCGGACATCGTGCAGCCGTGTAGATAGTCGAAAATACGAAGTGAGTAGGAAGATACCTCAAATGCTCAAGAAGATGTACAAGTACAGGTGAAGGTGAAATAAGGACTTCGAGGATTTGAAGTGTTCTACCAGCCTTACAAATTCAAGCGCCCATCACCTCATTCAACCCTGACACACGTGACTCTCCACTGAGCGCTCTCCCATTCCTGAACGATCGCCTCGACCGACTCAGCTTTCTATGAGATATTGAATTGTTGGAATAAATACTGGAATTTTGGATTGTGTATAGGGAAAGTAGAATGCAATATCAATAATCTTGTTGTGCATGTGTAAGGAATCTCCTAGTCTACAAGCTTCCTCATCAGATCCACTTTCCTAATCATCCAAAGCAGGCCTCTCACCTCGCTGCACCGAGAGCCCAAAATACGCGCTTTCGGCCACATGCGAACGAATCCAGCGTAAAGCTTCCATCGTGCAACATCTTCGTCCAGCAGAGGCCGAGTAACTCCCAGTTCGTCGATGAACCCGAGGATCGTCCAGAGCCATAAATCAGATGGCAGGAGACGCATCGGCGGATCAAAAGAATCGAGTGTGTGCCATAGTTGATAGGCACATGGCTCCCAGAATTGGCGGCCTGCTAGCATGAGTTGCAAAATAGAGTTACGATCCATGAAGCGTAGGATCCCTTCCGCCAACTCTGGGCAGTTGAAGACAAGCGATTGAGCACGAGCGGCCCTTGATATGTGAGTCGACCTGCTGAATCTCAGAAAAGTGCGAATCGTAGAAAATGTTTACGTACATGACAGGCATCATATCTTGTGAGCGCGGTAGTGATAACTGTAGGAACGCAAGAGGCAGAACCAAACAATTTGTCCTTGCCACTTTTCACCCGGAAAGTCTAAGGCTCAACCTGATCTGGCCGGCCCTAAAGGACTATATAGTCGCTGGATACTCATGAGTAAGAACACGAGTCAAAGGCTGCTGGCTTGCCGCTTGCCGCATTAATGGGCTACGTAGTGAACTCATCGTGTGGCCCTCAAACGCGTCGCCGTTGCGTTCGAACTGAGGAATACACTCCTTAAATGCAAAACATTAGCCTGACTCACAAACCCCAGTAAGCAGGGAGCAAACCAAGCAAACATATATATACAAAACTCTATCGCGCGAACATCTACATCTATGGTCTAGCGGAGTGGGGCAAGCATCTAACATCTAACATCTACGTCTAAGATATGAACGATCGAGTCTCACATTCAGCGCGTGCACGCTTAGAGCGTGCCCTTGACCGCGCCGTCCACACTCTTGGCGAAGTACTCCACGTTTCCGCCGTTCAGGCCAGCCATAGAAATCCTTCCATCCTTGGTCATGTACACGCTGCGCTTGGAAGCGAGCACCTCGGTCTGGGCCTGGGTGAGCCCGGTGAAGGAGAACATACCGATTTGGGAGGTGATGTGCGACCAGTTACCAGGGGTGTGGTAGGTGTTCGTCAGGAGGGTGTAAAGCGCTTCGCGCATGGAGATGATGCGGGAAGCCATGCCTTTCACTTCGCCTTCCCTATATGTGGGTCAGCCGTGTTAGACAACGAAGCAAGACGGGGCGCGTACCACTGCGCGTACAGTGCCGGGTCGTTAAGGATCGTACCTGCCAACCGCGCACCGTGCACGGGGGGGTTGGAGTACATAGGGCGGACTAGGATCTTGAGCTGAGACTCGACGCGCGCCTTCTCTTCTGGCGAAGCCGTAACAAGGGAGAAAAGACCGACACGCTCGCCGTATAGACCCATGTTCTAGCACACAGCAGGTCAGCGGTTTGCTTTGGGTGCGTAGGAGTACGCACCTTAGCAAACGACTGGCACAGCGCGATCTGGTGCCCTTGGCTGACGAAGTGCCTCGGGGCGAAGGCATCACCCGCGATGTCTCCGCTTGCGAAGCCCTGGTAGGCCATGTCGAAGAAGGGGAAGAGCCCTTTCTCCTTGATCAACCCTGAGAGCTCTTCCCACTGCTCCTTGGTCGGGTCCACACCAGTGGGGTTATGCGCGCACGCATGGAGGAGAACGATAGCTCCCGTCGGCATCTCCTTAATGTCCTGAATCATACCGGCCCAGTCGAGTCCAACCGTGGACTTGTCAAAGTACCGGTAGGTCTTGACCTCCAAGGCGGAGTCGCGGAAGATGGGCGTGTGGTTTCCCCATGAGGGAGAGGGGAGGTAGACGACCTTGCTCGTGGGATAGAAGCGGGAGAGGAATGCACCGCCGATCCTGAGGGCGCCCGTGCCGGAGATGCTCTGTGTCACCGCGATAGAACCTTCCTTCAGGGGTGCACAGTCCGCGCCATATGCGAGCTTCGCAGCAGCGGAGGTGAAACTCGGGAGACCGGTAATGGGAAGGTACTCTTTGTCGACCTGGCCGTGGAGGCGGTTCTCGGCTTCCTGAACAGAGGGGAGGATGTAGGGCTTGCCGTTCTCGTCCCGGTATGCGCCAACCCCGAGGTTGATTTTGCGAGGGTTGGTGTCTGCCTTGAATGCCTCGGTCACTCCTGGGGTTATGGACGCATATATTCAGGGAGTAGCATGCATATATGCGCGTGAGAACAAGGTGGTGTAGCAGACAAAGGAAGAATATGCAACAGAATGAGCGAGGGAAGTAGTGTGCAGACAGCAGACGCACCCAGAATGGGATCCGGCGGCCCCTGAGGCACTGTGCTCCACACGCTGACAGGACGTGTGGCTGCGAGCCTGACAAGTCGTGTGGACGCTGGCTTGAGCTGGCGTGAGAGCATGGCTGTCTGTGGATGAATGGTCAATGCGCGGGTGAACGTTGACCTTTGCAGGGAGGTGACCGTGGGAAGTCGAGGAGGAGGAGAGAGGACGAGGGAGGACGAGGGAGGACGACGGGCGGGATAGCGAGCGGAATGCGGTGGACGGCGGTGCGGTCGGCGCGAAAATTCAGTACGTGACGCGCGTCATGATTCGCTCTTACCTCCACCGGAACCGAAGAAAATCAATAGGATCACCGACGGCGTCGGAGAAATATCGGATGACTTCCACGTGCGCATCTCCGTTTCACTGGAATAGTGGCTGTGTCGGGAGCAACAGAGACGGAATTAAATGTCAAACTGTACAGTTGTGGCTGAGGCGCTGGGCCGACCCTCATCTGCACCGTCCACTGACACCTCAATAGTGCACGCCGCCGACTCCTCACCTCCCCACCCCTCAAGTGTACGTATCTCCGCCAATTCCTTATCCCACTCCTCAACTCCTCTGTTTCTCTAGTCATCAACATGGCTCTCGTTCGAGCCCTCCCTCATGACGTCCAGAAGGCATCAGCAAGTGGTACTGTGAAGTTATTCGGGAAGTGGGAAGCCGAGTACGTCTCCTTGCATTTGCAGTCTGATTGTTCACTGACGTTAGACCCAGGTGCGAGTTAAAGGATATCTCTCTCACGGATTACATCCAAGTTACCCGTCCAGTATACGTTCCTCACACTGCCGGTCGTTACGCAAAAAAGCAGTTCAAGAAGGCGCAAATGCCCATCGTCGAGCGTCTCGTAGACGCATTAATGATGAAGGGGCGGAACAACGGCAAGAAGCTCATGGCAGTTCGGATTGTGGCACATGCATTTGAAATTATTCATCTGCTTACCGACCAAAACCCTATCCAGGTTCTGGTTGATGCGATCGTAAACACCGGCCCTCGTGAGGATTCTACTCGTATCGGCTCCCAGGGTACCGTTCGCCGGCAAGCTGTTGATGTCTCTCCTCTCCGCCGTGTCAATCAGGCGATCTCCCTTATTACCATTGGGGTATGTCCTTTTAACCATTCTTTAATACCTGCTCAACCTCTATATAGACGCGTGAAGCCGCGTTCCATAACATCAAATCCATCTCGGAATGTCTCGCCGATGAGCTCATCAACGCCGCCAAGGGGTCATCTAACTCTTATGCCATCAAGAAGAAGGATGAGCTGGAGCGTGTCGCCAAGTCCAACCGGTAAACCGTTGTTGTGGGACTTAGGGCTGGGCGCGGATGGGGCGCACGAGATCGAAGCAGCAGGGATGGGATCGGGTTTGCGTACCTGTGGGGATGTGGGGCGATGTTCATGTTTCTGTATGGCACCGCTATGGAAAAACGCAAAATGCATGCTTTTATGCTCAGTTCTGGGTCGTTGGTTCTACCCTGATGGTACCAACAGCGCCTTGTGGGAGCAAACCTCCAGTACGCTTGTCACATTGCGCACGACCACCGTCAACGATGTTCAGAGGTGAAGCAACGTGTCTTATAAGTATCGTTTCTTGTCATCGGGTCATTAAAGATGGGGCTTCAGGGGTCGCTGCCTTCAAAACTCGTTCAAGACGCGCAACGCCGGTCAATATCCTGTCAGACGCTATCCAAGCAATACACACAATTTCGTTGTCATTCTCCCTGCAGTATTGGAAAGTAGCATGTCCGTTGAAGCCCTTCCATTCGGCGTATCACAAACCTTCGACCGTCACTACCTTGTTGAGAGACACCTTGAAATCGTACGCCATGCTATGGAAAACAGGGAAACCTCCCATCCCGCAATCACCCCACCACTCGAAGCCTCCCGGGTATGTCAAGTTGTCGACCTGAGTAACGGGCGAGTACCCACAAGCCTCAGGCACAGGGATATCCCCGAACTCCCAAACTGCCGTCAAGGGATGGGTAATGACATGCCCCCCATAAGACGTCAGGACCGCCCAAAGCGTCCAACCGGTGCTCGCGCCGGTATAGTTGAAGAACATGCTCATGGACGTGTACGATTCGACCCCGCCGATGAGGGCGCTGCCGGAGGTGCTGGAATAGATGTTCGGGCCAGGAGCTAGGCTGAGCGAGATGTAGTAGCTCGAGTTGGTGGCGTTCCAGTTCAGATCGATCTGGCCACGAGTGGGCTCGGGGGGGGGACTATACATAGCATGTGGTGTTAGCAACCTGTGATCCTCTGAACCAAATAGAACGCCACGCACGATATACGCGACGATTCCAAACATGTTTTCGCAGTTCAGTATGTGGTTTATCTCGGCGCTCCTGCTGGCAAGGAGTTGTATAGGCATCGAGAGTCGACGTGGATGGGGTTCTTGCTGAACAAGCCAACTATTTATACGCAGAGAAGGGGAAATCCCCCAATTAGCGGGCTTGGCTGGTTGATATGTTGGAGCTCAGAACCGCGAGAACAGTAACGTTCCGACACGATATCCCCACGTTGAACAACGCATATGGAGATCATTTGAGGAAAGGGATGATTGAGCACATTTGTGGGGAAATATATCATGACCGCGATTGATGTGTCCTCCCGCCCCTGAGCGGCGCGCGATGATATGGGGGCAGAGACACACATTCGTTGTTGATCGGGATTCACTGAAACAAAATAGGAATCATCATTAATAAGATGAAGTAGTATGTACGCAACTGCAGTCTCGGAACGCAGTGCATTAAGGGCTTATCGATTCGGAGATGGAAGCGGCGGGGTGACGTTCTCTCATCTTGAAAGCGGATCAGAACATCCAAAGCTTTGTAATGATGATATTCCTCACCTGACCCTACACCACCGATGCACGTGTTCGCGGATGGACAACCAGATCCAGAATTCTCTGAAAATTTCCGCGTTCCTGCCTCCACCATGAACCAACATAAAGATGATGCTTGAAGGTGTCAACTGCCAGGAGACCTCGCAACCCGCCATCCCCCATGATGTCCTGGAAGGGAATTACAATGTCTGCTGCGACGGAGGCCGCTCCACGACAAACATCAAAAAATAGCGGCGCAACGTCATCCGCAGTGTATGCCGATGGGTAGTAATGTATCGCCCCACAATTACCATTTAGCGAAGTCCGTTACGACCAGTTGAGATATCCAGAAATAAACAATCACAAGACAGCCGAGCACAGTCATCTTCTCCTGCATGGTTCATGCCTACAGGGGTGAAACCGGCAGAAGAGGATTGATCAAGTGCGTGCAGGACAGCGCATACCGGGGCGGTACCTTCGTCGCTCATGGCAGTGCCATATGACCAATGGTCTAACTAACCGTGGAGAACGAGCCTGTGAACATTTCCCAGACATGGTAATAGTACCAATGAGCCAAATTCAAGTGGGACGATGAGTCAGAGAGGACACGCTGAGCGAGAAAAAAAAAGATGAGCTCGAGCACAAGGTCTCGGAGTTGAACGAGAGCTTGGAAACTGTTACTGTAGCTGAATAGGGCGTGCTGCAAGCAAATGAGAACAGCATAGCGTTGCCAAATATGACGCCGACGTTATTGCACCTCTCTGGTGGGTCCGCGACCGTACACGGGTGTATAGCCTGCCTGGAATCTTTCGAGAGAGGCTTGATCTCCCCGTTTTTCCCATGCTTTGTCATTAGATATCCCGCAGATTCCCACCAACATCAGGCTTTCGCAGCGTATCAGTTGAGAATAGTGTGATGCACCAGGGGAATTTCTCGCGACGGTCGCCAAAAAGAAAGAGCGTGACTGTGCAGCTGGGCAAGATGACAAAGGACCAGGACGTTATTTTTGACTCCAGCCCCCTTGTTGCTGCGGCGTCAGGAGGTGACCAAGCATCAAGGTGGTAGAAGGAAGGAATACATGCGCCGTGCATGTGGCTTGAGTAGACCGCTAGAGCGAGCGCATTATCAAGCAGTTGCACAAAGTCAGGAGGATGGGAGTGAGCAGAAGGAAGGAAGGAATTGCGGAGGTGTAAAACCCGTGATTCCGGTTCGGCATCCCATGGAAGATGCCGTGCCGATCGGCCGCTCCCGACACCGCCACGGCCGACCTAGCCGCCTGGGGATTGGGCCGCATCATGAACACCTTCTCCGTGTTGTCGGCCGATGGTACCTTTTACTCAGCGCTCTCTTGCCGGCCGATGTTCTTGCCGAGAAGAGGAATCTCTTAAAGATCGTCCGAGTACCATTCATGAAATTTCTATAAAGGCCCTACTGCCATACTCCGAAATGCCGACACTGACAACTTGCTTGCCTGTTTGCCTGCTGGCTGCTGGATGAACTAAAATACGTTAACGGAAGGCTCTTGGTCGGCTAAGTACCGACAGATCTGCTGGCGTTATATTCTCCGTTCGGCGAGAAGACAAGTGCGGTATTCGTAACACGGCTTTTCGGCCGGAGTGTCATTGTACCCCGTCATATACCTCGAGTTGTTCAAGGCTCATCTTGGCTAGCACACTCTTTGGTACCAGGAGCTCACGAGGCCACCATGACCCCCCCATTATTCGAAGAGGATAGCGGGCCCTCGACACCGATAGAACTCCGAGAAAAAGATATGCCCACTTCTGCTCGGACGAGCGGGACGCTCGTCTCCCCCTTTCCTGCTCCACCTGTTGCCCTAGCGGACACCGAGAAACGCTCAAGCTCCGATTCCCGACCCAATGACACAGGCGGGGAAAGCAAGGAACGTTCTGGCGATTACGAGGATGGGGATGGGGATGGACCCGAACAGGGGAAGGTGGACATCAGCCATCAGGAAGGGCATGGGAAGATCGATATCGAGCATGTAGAAGTAGTGAACGACCCCAGGAAATGGCCCATGAGAGTCAAGGTACGTCCTGATGCATCCTCCGTCACGAGCGCTCTACTTCCTTTCTACTGGGCAACCAGAGTTCTCGCGGTCTAAGCTCACTCGGGGAACAGAAACTAATCCTTGCCTTAATCGCGACCGCATCCATAGCCCCCACCCTCGGAGCGTCGATCTACAATCCCGCCTTCAACCAAATACAACAAGAGCTCTCCGCGACAAGTGCAGAGATCGCACTCTCCCTCGCACTCTTCATCCTCGTACAGGGAAACGCCCCGCTCGTCTGGTCCGCTATTTCCGAGATCAAAGGCCGCAAACCGGTGTACCTCAGTTCCCTCACTCTGTTTGCAGTAGGGTGCATCGTAGCAGCCGAAGCGCACACCATGAGTGTGTTGATCGGCATGCGGATCCTCCAAGCCGCGGGAGCGTCAGCTGTGCTCTCCATAGGCGCTGGTACGCTGGCAGACGTTTTCGAGCCGCGAGAACGAGGCTCCATGCTGGGGATATACTACGCGGCGCCTCTGCTTGGGCCCTCCCTCGGTCCTCTCTTGGGAGGAGCACTGACCACCGGCCTTGGGTGGAGGAGCACCTTCTGGTTTTTAGTGATCTTCGCGGGCTGCACGCTGGTGCTGCTCATCTTCTTCCGCGACACGTTTCGGAAAGAGCGCTCCCTAGCCTACCAGAGCGCGGTGAACCGAGCAGCTGCACGTGCACGCGCCAAATCGGGTGGCACAGCTACGGTCGAAGCGGGGAGGGTTGTCACCCGAGGAGGGGAAAGCGAGGAGATCAAGCTCTCCCTACGGGACGTGAACCCAATCACGCCAACGTGGCGTATTCTGCAGAGGAGCAACAACCTCACCATCCTCTTTGGCAGTGGGCTCCTGTTTGCTTTCGCGTACAGTACGACTTATACGGCGGCGGTGACGTTTGCTAAGCCGCCGTACAATTATGGGAGCTTGGAAGTCGGGCTGGTGCTCCTCTCCTTCGGCTTAGGTGCGTCCCCCCAATCGGCCTGACGGTACATATACTCACCCACTGACACACAGGAAACGTCCTCGGCTCCGTGCTGGGCGGTCGGTGGTCCGACCGTTCCCTAGCTCGGCTAAAAGCGCTCAACGATGGCAAGTCCAAGCCGGAAATGCGCCTTCAGAGCACGCATATCGTCATGCCAATCCTGCCACTGGCGACGCTCGCGTACGCGTGGACCGCGCAGGAGAAGACAAACGTCGCCGGGCCGGTGGTGTGCTTGTTCTTCTCTGGATTTGCGACTATGTGAGTGTGCTTCTTTCACTGCTCTGTGCCAGATCTGGGCAATGTAGCTGACCGCAAGGACAGGTGGATCTACTCCTCCACCCTGGCATACGTCGTCGATGCTAACGTTGGTCGCTCCTCCACAGCAGTAGCAGTCAACTCCTCCTTCCGGGGTGCAGCTGGGTTCGTCGCTGCCGAAGTTGCAATACCATTGCAGAACGCGATCGGCGATGGTGGTTTGTACAGCCTGTGGGCGGGGCTGACGGTCTTGAGTTTGGTGCTCATATTGGTCACGGAACGATGGGGTGGGAGTTGGAGGGAACGGGGTGTGGAGAGGGAGGAACGGAGAAAGGAGGAAAAGGAACGGAAGGCGAACGAGCTCCAGGCTGCTTAAGCCTCATGACCGGAAGGGAAGAGCCGAGTGGATGGCGTGTATCATTAGAAAGTGCTTGGCTGACGTATTGTTATCATTCTTACATGTCCATATAGAGATCTGCATTAACGGTGTTGTGTTTATCTCTTTGGCAGGCGTCCTCATAAGGACATATCGAACGCCCCTTCTTGCCGCTGCTGTTTTAAGCCTGGTGACAGGGATGTATTACTCTTTAATCGGCATTGTAGTCTTTACTTATTTAGGCCTTTCATTAATAACGTTACGTAAGACATGAAACTCTGTCCCGGCTGATGTTGCACCCTTACCTTGAACAAACCGATCATATGCATTCTACGGCTCTGCTGGCACATGCTGCTTGTTCTACGGGGAACTCCATCTCGGTGAATGCAATCGAGTGATGTTCAATCGCTGAATTGATTGGAACACCAGTACTGGTTCAATGCTTCAAGATGCTGCACCTCGTCGTTCCCGTTTGACACCCATACGAACCAGCCAATGAGAAGCCCGGTTGACTCTGCGTATCATTATAGCCAATGTCTTGGAATCGGGTTTCCACCTAGTTGTCGGATTTGCAGCAGCGTGTGTTGCACTGGCTGTTCTGGTCTTTACAGTGCGAATGCTGCATGCGGGACCGACTGTAAGGGATACGTAGATATCTCTGTACTTACCATATACGGTAACACCGCCTTTAGGGCGATCGGATCGTCCGATGGACTTACATGTAGCGGGTGGCTGTAGACCACCCTTTTCTCTATCTCTCTTAGTACACTCACATTGTATTACTACTAGCTAGTAACACATTGATCTAGTGTACCTATTGGGAGTGAAAGGGCATCATAAGCCCTTTCACTTTTTTACACTACTCCTACAATCAGAGTATGTTAGAGACTAGAGCGAAAACTGCTCCGTGTTAGATTTTGGTCTTTGTACAATGGAGACCAACAAAAAAGTGGCAGAACGGGAATGTCCCCAGAAGACTGAGGTTGGTCCTAAAGCCTTGGGACCTGGGATTGTAGATACACCCATAACTGCGCAAGGCTCTTCGAGCTTTTCTGAGCCTGGGCAAAACTCAGATTGGGGTCCCCTTCAACTGGACCCAGCATACAGGGATCAGGCTGCTGGTCCCAGCACTCCTAGGGAGCAAATGGAAACAGAGGATTCCAATATGCAATTGGATGAGGATAACTCAACCAACAATGCTTCCAATAGAAGTGTAGGAAAGTTTGTGGGACAGCAGATCCCAAGTAGACCAAGTGGGTCTAATGTTGATCCCTGTAATGTGGGAATGGATTTGTCTGGTAACAGATGAAATGATCTTAATAACAATTTGTTAGAATCCAGAGAAGAGGCGGATCCCTTCTCTGAGCTGAGTCAAATGCTCAAAATTGCTGGCATTTCTCAGTGCATGATTACACAATATAATCTGCTTGCAAACTGCAATCCAGTTAATGCTCATATGTACAACAAGATGGGCAAGCAATTGCTTTCTGTCCAATTGAACAGAATGGCTCCTATTATTGAGCCAAGAGAAAGTTTGCCCACTGGATTGGGAATACAAATGTTGCCCAGTTTGCCATGTTTGCAACTCCCATTGCGGGAAGAGGGCAATTTGCCATGTTCACAACTCCCACCTAGGGAAGATGAACCTAGAGTGGGTTCAGAAAGAGCATCCATAAAGGATGATGCAGTTACTGAGGCAGTTCATTTGAGAAGTCCTCCATGTATGGAAATGAGGAAAGAGTCCTCATCATATGTTCATTTTGATATGGACCAAACTGGTCCATACATACTGAAATTTCCATTTGGAAATTCCACTAGTGGTTCTTCTCAACAGAACCAAAAGTCTGCATCACGCAAATCTGCACCATCCTCTACATTGAGGAGTAAGACTGATCTTCTTGCAGGATTGATGATCCCAACAACTCCTATGTGGAGGATCAAGAAGTGGTTACACACAGCAACTGTGCCTGTAGCAAATCATCTTCCCCTGTCAAAGACTGGGTTCAAGCCTAAGGCTTTGGACACCTCTTATGGAGGTGAACCTGATGTAGAGAAATTCATAGAATTTCTCACAACATTAGTCTGCACGTTTCGCACAGCTGGGGCAACTGGCCCGACTTGTAGTGATTGGCAAATCACTTATACCAGTCAATATGTGACTGGAGAAACTCACCATTGGGTCAAGCAAAATATAGATCTAGGCCACTGGCTTAGAGAAGACTGGACATTCTCCCAAATGATGTGGGGAATGTATGGAAGGTTCTTCTCTTCAGAAGAAATGATGAAAGCATATTCTGCTTTCAATTCCTTGGTACAAGGAAAAGACACTGTAGAAGTGTATAAGGGCAAGTTTTCCATTATGGGTAGGATGTACGAGCATCCTAACAACTTCCAAATAAAGAGGAGGTTTGTCTTGGGGTTTGCTGAGGATATTACCATGAGTCAGGATATGACATTGATACAAGCACCTTTGATGCTTTATACTTGCAAGCAATAGAGTTGGAAAGAGGACTCGACCTGTTGCAGGGACTACGGGCATATAAGAATATGTCCAGGAGTATGTTCCCCAGTCGGGGATCATATGGCAATTCCTTGCCTATGAGGAGAGCAACTCCTCAGACCTACCAATTGTATCAACAGGTACAAAATGAGTATAGGCATCCTGAGATGCCTAGAGCTGGGGCAGGCCCTTCTAGGGGCCACTTGTTTGATAGGGGAGTTACTCCCCACAAAGATCCCACTCCTATTGGTAGTGGAAAAAAGGCTGCAATTCCCGGTACAACTGGGAATGCAAGGAAGGACATAGCTCATCCTATAGATGGCAGGCCAAAGCCACCCTTGCCTGGGGGTAGTCTGTCTTGTTACTTATGTAACAAGATGGGCCATTGGGCAAATGTTTGCCCACTACATAAGAGTGTGCATCATGCCACACACAAAGTGGTGGCAGATGATGACATCCTGTATGATGATGGCATTCACACCATACTCACCAGGATACCCCCAGATGAGAAGGAAGAGGACAATTGTCCTGCTGAGGAATTTGGTCTATATGACCTGTTCAATGAAGTTGCTGATTATCCTCCAGTGGAGGATTCAGCCAATATCAAAGATATAGACACCATCAAAGAGGACAACAGTAAGCCCATGAGTGTGCAGGTTATGTCTGTTAAGCCCTTTGGCTTAACAACAGTTCAAGCTGCACCAGCTCAGACCAAATTCGCCACTGCAAAGATGGTGAAGCCAGAGATATGGTGAAGGGACAGCACTGTCCGATTAGGTAGAGGACAACCTCTACAGGATGAGACAGCTGCCTCTCCCATTGAATGCTACATCAGCATTGCTGGTTTCCCAGCATTTGCCTTGCTAGATAGTGGGGCAGAGCTTGACACAATCTCTGCAGACTTTGTCTGAGCCCATGGCTTGGAATATGTGAAGCTCAAGCACCCTGTTGCCCTGCAACAGATGAGCAGGGGAAGCTGTACTGTAATATAGTACAGTATCAATGCCAAAGTTGACATTGAAGATCAAGTAGTCAAGCACTATTTTGACCTTGTCAACACTGACAAATACCAAGTAATACTTGGTATGCCCTTTGGTAAGAAGTTTGAGATCATGCTAGATCTCAGAGGGAAAGGTCTCCAAATTGGGGGACCTCAAGGTAGATGGATCACCTCAAGAGAGGCATTGTCCCATGGGATACAGAATAGTATCCCTAAAAAGGATTTGTCCCTCCTTAAAGAGGCAAAATGTTCCAGCAATGCTGGTGTGAAATGAGTGCTCACAGTGCAAACACCCAGGATGAAAAACCCAGTGGTTGCTGGGGAAGGTCTGCATTCCTATTCTGAGGAAATGCTTGCTGGCATAAGGGAAGGCCTTATGTCTGCATTAGAGGATCTCATGGGTGAGATCCCACAAAGGCTTCCCCCTCTGAGGAGGGTAAATCATCATATCAACTTAATTGATGATAAAGCCATATATAGGACTAGATGTCCTGCTTGCCCTGAAGTGCACAGGGATGAGCTTCACAAGAAGACTCAGTGGTACACCACAGCTCAGTGGTGGGTACCAGCACAGACACAACAGGCATTGCCTATGTTATGCCTGTCAAAGGATAATGGTCACCTGTGAACAACTGTGGACTGTCAAGAGAGAAACTTGAATATGGTGAAGGATATTACACTGATGCCAGATCAGAACGAGATCTGTAGATGGGTTGCAAAACACCCATTTCAATCCAAGTTGGATCTTCGAAATGCATTCAAAATGCTTTGAGTGCATCCAGATGACATCTGGAAGACTGCATTCCAGAACCCATTTGGAACATTCCTGAGCCAAGTGGGCCAACAGGGAGATTGTAATCTTCCAGCATCATTCCAACAAATGATGATGGACATCCTACAGGAACATTGGATGCATAAGGTAGTATGCTACCTTGACAACATTTTTGTTGTGGGCTCTACGCTGTATGAGGCCCTTGCCAATTTAAGGATTGTATTTGCAATCCTTAGAGAGCAGAAGCTCTACTTATCTCCAGATAAGGTTGATTTGCTGTCAAGTAGCATAGAGTGTCTAAGATCACTGATGACAGTGTGTATGCAGACAATGATAAAATGTCCATAATTAGGAATGCTAAGTTTCCTACAGATGCCAAAGGAATGCAATGCTTCCTTGGCATGGTAACATATCTGGCACCTTACTTGCCAGACATAGCCAGATATACTGGCCTGTTGTCAGCATTGACACACTCTAATAGGAGCTACAATGTAACTCCTATGCACAAAAAGTGCTTCAAGAGCATAATTGCCCTGGCAATGGACTACCCAGTCCTGAAACCCATTGTTCCCAAGAATGGGATTCCAGTCTTCTACCAGTGGGGTAGGTTGTTTTTATTATGGCCAAGGGACATCATGGGACAAAGTCCACCTGGCTGGATTTCATTCCAGGCAATTTACAGATGCCCAGATGTTGTACTCAACATACAAGCATGAGCTTCTGGCCATGGTGGAGGCTCTCACCAAGTGGGAGAGCCAATTGATAGGTATCCATATCACAATATGCATGGATCATGCACCATTGCAATACCTTCAATTGAAGGCAACTCTGGCTGGGGACAGAGGAATTTGCCAGCAGGAATACTTGCAGTGATTCAATATTGTAAAGATATTGTATGTTCCTGGAGAGAGGAACAAGATAGTGGACTGGATGTCATGCTCAGCAAGCTTGTCTGAGCCAGTACTAGCTGCACCAGTGGACAAAGAGTACAATACTCTTTCTGATGCTCGAGTCACCAAGTTACAACCAGAAGTTGCTGTTCATCAGATGATGACTCAGTTCAAAGGCACAAAAGTGCCCCCACAAGAACAGGTAGTACCCAATACTCCTTTGCCTGCATGCAAGACAAAAGTTCCTCATCACCCTCATGGACGAGTTGAACAGTGAGTTGAGCAGAGTGCTGAACTCAATGGTGGTTATGCTGACCATGCTGACATGGTAGCATCCACTACTACTGCTGTGGGAGCCAGCACAGAGATTACTCAGGTGGAGCCTGACTCTCTAGCACTCACCCCTGCAGGGGAAGTAACAACATGTTAGGGCAACACAGGCTGACTAAGTCTGCTCACCTAAGAGTGCCAAGAGTCT
>NW_024467211.1:130796-136079 GCF_000292625.1 Dacryopinax primogenitus | reverse complement strand
AAATGTGATGGCAGCCTGGGCTGGGAAGTGTTACCAAGGATGATACGCTCGATCCCGCGAGCTTGGTCAGCTTCGGGATCGGAGTGGATGAAGTCGCCCAGAGAAGGACCGGAGGCGAGCCGCTCGGCGAAGGAGGGGTTGGTGGGCGTGGTGGGCGTGGCGAGGTGTCGTGCCTGGGGTGTGTAAGCATGAGTGGGGGGGATTGGGATTGGGCATACCTGGATTGCAGGAACGACAAACCGTGGTAGCGTAGTCCTCGACAGCTTCATCGCAGACACGGACATTTTCAGCTCAAGCAACCGTTCAAATGGGAGGGGAGGAAAGGGGAGGTGGAGAAGAGAGACCAAAGAGTAAACCTCTGAGCCCTTGACGAATTGTCTCCCAGGTCTGCTGACTAAGCTTTCTTGCCTCCATCAGTTCCCTGTCGATCGGCGATTAGAGATCGCTGGCTTGCCATTCGCCAACCTCAGGCGCCTCCTAGTTCATGCAACATACCGCACGAAAATCATCTCAACATCAATCATAGTTAACTCTAATCCATAGATATGCTTTCCTACACCGGAAACGATCATACATATACCCCCTTCATAAGTTAGACCTGTACGTGTGTGTATGCATTGATCATGAGTTACATATATGGGATCCATGCACGATGATAATTTGTTTGGATTCGAGTGATCGGATTTTGTCGTGTCTTAAGGGCCATAGCATCGGTTTTTTCATAAGGAAGGATGGGCTCGCGTGTTTGGGATGTCACGACGCGGTGCTACTTCCACCCGTTTTGCCAGGTGAAGTACGCTGCGGTTCCATCTTGCCCGTTTCTTATGTAGCGTGCAACGTCGAGATACTCGTTCACTTCTTTGCTCTGTTGTCCGACATATCGTGCACGCGGCCACACCACTCCCATGAATCTCGCCATCGCGTCCACAGGAACAAAGAGATTGTTGACGGACAATACCTCTAATGCCATAGCTGCTGGAGGAAGCCAACGATAGATTGTTGACGAACAATACCTCTAATGCCATAGCTGCTGGAGGAAGCCAGCGATCGGAAGCCTCGACCCAGTTTTCGCATTCCAACCACTCAAGATGAAGATGTTGAAGAAAGGGACAACAGAGAGCTACGGTACGTAGACTACCAAGCATGTGGCTAGAATGACAATTGAGTTCGAGATGACGGAGCTGTGGCCAATCTTGAACTAGCCATGTAAGATCGCCCGGCTCCATCTTTGCAGAGTTGAAGTCCTTTACCAAAGTGAGACAAAACCGGTGCAATGCAAGCTTGCGAACAAGGGAAAACGATTTCCATGACCGGAATATCGGCTTTTCGAACGTTAGAGAGAGTATTCGCAGTTATTCTCCACCAGGTTTTGCTAGGGTCGTGAGCTGGCCTAGTAAATCCTGTACTTGCTCAATATTTGACCAGATGCATTTGATTTCGAAAGAGGTGAGCGAGGGGGTGCAGGATTTCAGGAATGATGTGGCAAATTCGACGGTGGTGTCCATCGATAGAACACGAAGACGACTGAAATCCCCAGGATGAAGCACCGTAGGGGTGGCTTTGGCAAGCAACCAGCGTACATCGTGTTTGCGCTGCACCTCTTCTTTATTAGGTTGTGAAAGCGTGCCTTCTCCAATCTCGAGGTCGAGTATTTCCAGTGTCTTGAATGCGTCGAAGAGAGCAGCATCGCGTCCAACTCTCGGAAGATGGACAGTATGCAAGCTAGGCAGCCGCTTCAAGCAACTGGCCATGGCAGCAGCGCAGTGTTCTTGGAAGGGAAGGCGCAAATCGGTAAGATTTGGACAGCTGTTGGGTAACTGTTCGATGAGGGACACAATAATGGCATGATTCTCTCCATCGCTCTCTTCACCGAGTGTGCCATGAATTGTAAGGCTTTTGAGTGAGGGGAATAGGAGTACTTCGAGTATCTCTGCATTTCCTGCTCCCAGGAAGGCGACCTCGATTCTTGCAAGATTGGGAAGGAATTCAGAACGAGATACCCGGTTGCATATCTTCAGCAGCCAGTAAGGTATCAAGGCGGCTTCCAGAGTGTGTACCAGGTCGTGTCGATCCATTGGGGTTTCTGAGGGAAAGGCATGTTCCCGAGAGAGTTTGATTGACTTGACGAACTTGTTATAGACGATAAAACGCGAAAAGTCGGCGGGAAGCTGGTTACGCCGCAGCCTCCACTGGTTGGTGAGAAGAGATATATAAGTCCAAGGAAATACGTCAGAAGGCAGCAGAGGATGGAGTGGTTCCAGCGAAGAGATATGTAACCATACTCTGGACATGCAGGGTTCAAAGAAACGGCGTTCCACAAGCGCAAGACGTACGAGAGTTTTCGAATCCAGATGATCGAGAATCACGTTGAGTGTGTCGAGGCAGTACAATACTCTCTTCGGGCTGGTTTGGGAGGCGGGAAGCACGTCCTGCACGGGTGAACAGCCAGCCTTGTAGACAAGGACGATACACGAGCGTTAATCACTTGTACTACAAAACGATGCATAAAAGTGTATACCTTCAGTATGCTGGCTGACATGGAACTAGGCGGCGGCGTGACCATGTACCTGGGTGTGGCCGTATAGTAATCGAAAAGAGATATGTGTGTCTCGAGCTTTTGTGATGCAGGCAGAGATGGTCACGCGTCAACGCCGCGTGCTGCAGCCTCAACACGTGACAATCGTTCATCCCCACCATCATGTAAATATTGCTCTTACAAGTGTCCAAGTCCTATTAGGAAGAGCTGCCCGCTCACATATAGTGCCTGTGCACGGGATAAGCCTTGGGTTATATTCATTTCCGGTGTTCGGTGATTAGATATCCTTGTAGCGTGATTTGCTGGGAGGGAACGGCGTGTTCTCTCAGGCGCCCATGACGCGGCGAGTCAAAAATCGAAATAGGCGCTCAAGTTAGTGTGGAAATGCGTTCAATCAGTGCGACTCATCATTATTCTTTCTCGATAGCACTGCACTAAGTTCATTCCTCTGCATACAAATACTTCACTCCATCTCAAACGTTAACTCCGAGTACTATTATCCTCGAACACAGTACTGGATGGCCCACGACCCTCCGCCATTCGTCGTCCATCGTTCCCCACCTCCTCCTCAGCCAGAGGGTTCGACTCGCTTTGTCCTCATCTCTGACACGCATGGTCATCCACCTCCTCCTGAGTTCATGCCACCGGGGGATGTACTGTTGCACGCTGGGGATCTGAGTAGGTGGGGCAAGGAACGGGTGCTAGAAGAAGCAGTAGAGTGGCTCGTCCAGCTCCAGTATCCTGTCAAGCTGTGCGTTTTCCCTCAATATTCCTATAGTATCGAATGCTGATTGTATGCAGGGTCATAGCAGGAAACCATGATTCTCTATTAGACGATTCGCTCCCTCCGTCACATCAGCCCTCCTCCCCATCTGCCGTCACCCACTTCCGACAACTTCTTACCTCCCCGCGAGCCCGAAAGGCAAATATCCACTACCTGCAGTACTCATCCTATACCTTTTCCCGCCCAGGGGGAAGGAAGTGGACCGTCTGGGGCTCGCCTGGTTCCCCAGCTTTCGGCACACCGGCATTCCAGTACGCACCCTGGGAAGCGGCAGCGCTCTATGCTCGCATGCCCGAGGAAGTGGACATCCTCTTGACTCACACTCCCCCGTTAGGGGAAGGCACGCTAGACCTGACGAGCAAGGGTGTGCATGCTGGATGCCCGGAGCTGGCTAGACGTGTGAAGGGTATGGCGAGGGGACCGTGGATGCACGTCTTTGGGCATATACACGAGGGCTGGGGTTGGGATGTATGCTCCCCAGAAACGGTCAGGCAGGAAAGGGAGGAAGTGGAGAAGGAGCGAGAGATGGGGAGTGGGATGGGAAAAGGAAAGAAAGGGAGGAGAGGGAAATGGCATAAGAAGAGCCCCTCTGTTGAGCTGGAGGCCTCGTTAGCTGATCTCAGCATCTCGACATCAACCTGGCGAGCAGGGCATTCCCGCTCTCCTTCCGCACCGGCTTCGCTCCTTCCACCTCTTCCTGTCGCAGCAACCACAGCGCCTAGTGAGGAAGTAAAAGACCGCTGGGGCCTGTCGGTCAACGCTGCCCTCGGTCGAATGCATTCGGATGGTCACACGAAGAAAGGGCCCCGAGCACCTATCGTGGTTGACTTCTGGGAGGAGGCGATGGATCTGGAACGAGCTCCTTCCAGGAAGGGGGAGACGAAAGAGGAAGGGACGGAGGTGCAGCCCGGGCTTGAGCGGGAAGAGGCGGCTCCTGCGCCGGAGAGGGAGAGGGGGGACGGAGGGTGGAGAAGGCCCAGGCCGGGAAAACGCGCCTTAAACCCCGGCTGGGGGCGGACTTCAACGCACGGACAGGCGATTGAGGCTTCGTGATATCCTCGCATGACAAGTATATGACCATAGAGTGTAGATATCCATCGAGTAGAATACCGTGTCGCTAATGTCAGACTTTGTATATGCATGTGCCGTCGGATTGTGTACGGAGTAGATCATAGCTTGCTTATTTCACAATTCCCACGTCTGCACATGCAGGTATTCATATGATAGAAGGCTTGTAAAATATGTTTGTTACGCATGTATAGACTTCTGGCTTGAGTTACGAGATACAGTCCTTTCGGCGCATTACAAGCCTACCACAGTCACCGGTTCGTTGAGCGACACCTCAAACCCATAAGCCGCGCTGTGGAAAACAGGGAACCCTCCCATCCCGCAGTCGCCCCACCACTCAAAGTCCGCCGGGTACGTCAACTGATCAATCTGCGTAATAGGGGTGTATGCACACGCCTCAGGCACAGGGATATCACCGAACTCCCAAACTGTAGTCAACGGTTGGTCGATCACATGCCCCCCATAAGACGTCGGGACCGCCCAAAGCGTCCAGCCGGTGCTCGCACCCGTGTAGTTGAAGAACATGTCGACGGACGTGTAGGACTCGACCCCGCCGATGAGGGCGCCGCCGGAAGTGCTAGAATAGATGTTCGGGCCGGGAGCTAGGCTGAGCGAAATGTAGTAGCTTGAGCTGGTGGCATTCCAGTTGAGATCAATGCTGCCACGAGTAGGCTCGGGAGGGACTACGCAACATGCAGTGTCAGCAAACTGTGATGCTTTGAGTCAAATATAAGGGTACGCACTGTCGATGGCAGCACAGCTGCTAGCCCAAGCAAGCATCATCGCGGAGACAATCCAGGTCATTATGTTCGAAAGCATTCTTCCAATTGTAAGATGGATATTCAATCGAGAGTGGTAGGTCGATGAGTTTCGTTGCAGTCATCCAGCCTGCTAT
>NW_024467211.1:112658-130711 GCF_000292625.1 Dacryopinax primogenitus | reverse complement strand
AAGGGTGTGCATGCCTGGATGCCCGGAGCTGGCTAGACGTGTGAAGGGTATGGCCGAGGGGCCCGTGGATGCACGTCTTTGGGCATATACACGAGGGCTGGGGTTGGGATGTATGCTCCCCCAGAAACGGTCAGGCAGGAAAGGGAGGAAGTGGAGAAGGAGCGAGAGATGGGGAGTGGGATGGGAAAAGGAAAGAAAGGGAGGAGAGGGAAATGGCATAAGAAGAGCCCCTCTGTTGAGCTGGAGGCCTCGTTAGCTGATCTCAGCATCTCGACATCAACCTGGCGAGCAGGGCATTCCCGCTCTCCTTCCGCACCGGCTTCGCTCCTTCCACCTCTTCCTGTCGCAGCAACCACAGCGCCTAGTGAGGAAGTAAAAGACCGCTGGGGCCTGTCGGTCAACGCTGCCCTCGGTCGAATGCATTCGGATGGTCACACGAAGAAAGGGCCCCGAGCACCTATCGTGGTTGACTTCTGGGAGGAGGCGATGGATCTGGAACGAGCTCCTTCCAGGAAGGGGGAGACGAAAGAGGAAGGGACGGAGGTGCAGCCCGGGCTTGAGCGGGAAGAGGCGGCTCCTGCGCCGGAGAGGGAGAGGGGGGACGGAGGGTGGAGAAGGCCCAGGCCGGGAAAACGCGCCTTAAACCCCGGCTGGGGGCGGACTTCAGTGCATAGAAATGTCGGACCTCGGACTGATGCCGATGGCCGTGAAACACACAGGCACGGGCCGAGTTTCCCGCTATATCTCGTTCATGGCCCCTTTCCTCCTCTCCGGACCCCATCCAATTCCCCACAATTGGCATGCTGCCCGCGCTCGAAACAGTAAACGATTTGCCTTCGGACCGAGCTATTTACGGATGGCATCCGGTCAACCACATATTTGTGCTCATTTGTGGAGGACGACGGAGCGACGCTAGCCTCCACTCGGACGGCCCGGTCTCGTGATACTTCCTGGACCGGCAACTCACCGACATAATATATTACCATCTTGCGAACCTCGTAGAGAGCTATTCCAGCTCCAATTTGGTTGAGGCTCCCGCTGTGTAGTACTCGTCTTACTCTCTTGTTGTTGTACGACCGTCATCATGCCCATCGAGTACGAAGTTCTTACACGTGAGTGCCACCCGAACTCGCACAGTCGGACGACATGTTGACGATGAGTAGCGGAGATGCGCGAGCATTTCCTGGAGTACGGCTGGGTTTGCATCCCGCAAGGTATGCCTGAGGAGACTGTCGACTACTTCATGAAGAACGTCTGGGTGCGTCTCGGTATGGACCCGAACGATAAGAACACCTGGCTCAGCGACCGTCCTGACCGCAACGACATCATCCACATGCCGAAGCACAGGTTGAGAGATCCACGGGAATGTGCTCCTAAGGTCCGTCTTACAGCAGTGTCTTCATGCTACTGTACTAATTCTGCCACAGGCGTGGAAGGCGATGTGCGAACTGCTTGGTGGCGAGGAACGTGTTGACACTCAGAGCAAGTATCGTGGTTGGGCAGGTTGGTCCGACGGTCTGATCGTCAACATCGGCACCGAGTACTGGGAAAACCATGATATTGCTCCCCAGGAGCTGGATAACTGGCATACGTAAGCGATTGCCGTTCGTTGTTACACGAGTGTTGATCATTCCGACAGCGATGGTGACTGGTTCCGTCATTTCCTCGACTCTCCTGAGCAGGCCTTGCTCGTGATCACCCTGTTTTCCGATGTGCACTCCCGTGGTGGTGCCACCTACGTCTGCGAGGATGGGATCGCCGAAGTAGCAAAGTGGCTGCACGATCGCCCTCAGGGCACCAACATCTGGCTCAAGGACGACGACGGTACACGAGCCCTGGACTCCATCAAGGACTGCAAGAAGTTTGCTGAGATGACAGGCAAGAAGGGTGACGTGGTGCTGATGCACCCACTCATGCCGCACAGTTCTGCCAAGAACCATCTGCGCAACATCCGCATCATCTCCAACCCGGCTGTCAGCGCGAGCGAGCCGTTCAATTTCAACCGTCCCAACCCGGAAGACTACTGCCTTGTCGAGCAAAAGACCCTCCGCGATCTCGGCGTTAAGAGCCTGCCGAATTGGCACATCACCGCCCCGCGTGAGGTCTTCCGTTCAACCACCAGCACGCAAGCGTACAAGGATGTGCTCGTCCAGCGCGAACTGGCTCGGCTTCAAGAACAAGCCAAGAAGACGGGAGAGAAGGTTGACAGCGTGTGGCTCGATAACGAGACGACCTCGAAGCAGGAGGGCCTGACCGTCGACAAGCTCCCTCCTATCGGTGCAGCTCCTGCGCCTCTGGCGGTGTATTGAGAGGTTCTCTGTGTTAGAGTCCTGTAGATGATCGAAGTAATGTATTCTGCCAGTTGCAAGCCGCAAAAAGCACAACAACAGAGGAATAGATCGGATCATGTCGAATCCGTAGAACGCGTCTTGAATCGAGGAAAGCTTTGGTGTCCTGCATAGCAGCAGTATGTCAATAATAACATAATGATCCTTCTGTTTCCTTCGAGGGAGTGTCGCAAAGTTAAAACAATTCCATATGGATTATATGTCAATTCCTGCAGCAGTCGTTCTAGTTGTGTTTCAATTTGCATATGTAGCATGATAACCCCATAAAACGCAGGAGTCGCTTTCGTCATTGATCCATTCAACCTTCCTCAACCCATAAACAGAAATACACTCCATGTTTCACACAAACACCGACAGAGGGAAGAACGCTCCGATAGCGTAATTCGGCATATCTGTCAACACCCCAGTCATCACCTGACATGTAGATTGAGGGGGCGGTCACATACCGACAACCTCACACATCTTCAGATCTACGCATACGCTACAGAGCATATATGCCTCTACCCTGGTCAAGTCATGCACGCTTTCGAGGTAATCGACCATAAACGTGACGGCTTTCTTTGTCGCCTCTCTCAGATCTACGAAATCAGCGGCCATACCATGGGTTGCACAAGGAGACGTACTAGGGTCGATGCCAAGAGTGGAGTAGTGCTTTCCGGTGTTGAAGTTGGAGGCCAGAGGTCCGGGGGTGAGGAAGGATGGTTCTTTCACGTAGGGCATGTTCTTGTGGATGGTTAGGCGGACGGAGACTTTCATCGGCGTTTCGATGGCGGTGCTGAAAGATATATCAGTAAGGATCAGGAGAGATAGTGATAGGAGCGTACCCGCAGCACTCTAGAGAGTGGGAGTTCAGTAGCGTTGAACATATATTCTTACAGCATCAACGTACCTCCATCTCCTGCTCAATCGGTCAGATGGATTATTCATGGGGACATGAATCACTCACCTTGTGCAGCATGTCCATCTCCCACCGAGAACAGTGCGCCCTTCACCTCGATAGGAAGATAGATCTTCGTCCCAAGAGTGATATGTTTCGTATCACTTTCCCCCCGTCAGCTATTCTCCCGCATCTTCAACCAGTGACTCACATATTCCCCCCAGTTCTATACGGCGGGATAGTAGAGAATGCGCCCTTCTCTCCACGGGCAACGCCAATCTCACCGCAAAAGGGTGCGGTAAGAATGCGGATCTTGCCCTCCTTGAACCAGGTGAAATGCTGACCGTTCTCGTCCTTCTCGATCTTCCAGATCTTCAGTGCCGGCGCTTCGAACACGTCTGCGAGTGCACCGAAGCCAGGGATATTGGCGGTCCTGATACACGTCAATGACGCGAACTTGTTGGAGGGCGGGGGGGGTGGACGTACCAGCCCCAGTCGGCCGTCTCCAGCTCGAGGAATTCCACCTCCAACACATCCCCCGGCTCCGCGTCTTCGACGAATATAGGCCCATTCACCTGATCCACTTGGCTGAAGTCCATCCTCGCAACAGACTCTATGGTCGAGGAAGCGTTGATCTGCCCATTCGAGGCATCGAGGCAATCAAAGTTGACCACGCTGCCAGACGCGACCGTCGCGACCGGAGGGATACTGTGGTCGTGATTAGCGCTCGTCACTAGACGTCTGGATGGAAAGCGTACCTATTGTCCCACTTCAGATGACATTGGCGTTGATGAATCGTGTACTGCGGCGCCATGATGGACTTGAACAGGTTGACTTCTCGAGTTCATGGTGTCGATAACGACCATAAGGGACGGGTCTTCCGGCAGTAACCCGGATGGACCTTTGGGGTTTCGTAGGCTTATACGAAGATGTGGACGCTGCCATTTCGGCTAGAGAGTACAGCACCAGTACGCTAGAGGACGGCTTAAAGTATGATGGGGTGGAGGAATGCGTGCAAATCGGACAGTCGACTCTTTGCGTGATGGCCGTCGCGTCCTCGACCGGCATTTAGATCATCGGTGCTTGTCTTCGTGTCATCACCGACACCCTCCAATATTAGAGACTTGTTTTTCTCAACCTCATGGAACAAGTACTCAGAAAACTTGCGAAGGAGTATCAAGGTGAATGATATGCTGCATATATGCTACTGAAACCTGAGAGAAGCTTTAAGATCTGAACGGCGCCGAGTTCACGCGCATCGAAGGCCGTTATATCCAAGACTCTGACTGGCCAAGATGGCAGCACATCGGCAGGCCAGTCCTGATCGACGGTGCGGGATGCGTCTGTCATTTCAGTCACCACCTGATCATCAATAGACTACTTCACGTTTGGAGAAGATGAGGGATGGACAGATGCCTGGCTGAGAGAAGTGTTTGGGTCTATCCCGCTGTCTATTGCGGTGACTCCAGATGGGTAAGCACATGGGTATTTTGGATTATGGTCCTATCTGACTCACTTAGCTTGTAGAGCGGCAGACGCGCTGAAGGAACATTCCGATGGCCGAACGTACTTCGTAGAGCCGTTGACGGAGCAACAAGATATCACCTCTTTCCTCGCTTCATTTGGTCAAGACGATGCCACAGTAAGACCTCATCTTGATCACTGAGTGCATACACACAAGTCTGAATATTAATACAGCATCAGGAAGTCCGTTATCTCCAATCTCAGAACGGGAACATCTACAATTCGAGCATCCCCATAACCGAGCTGCACGCCTTACGACAACATATCCCATTACATGTGCCGTTCGTACATCACTCGCTAGGTGCGGTTCTCCTTCTGTATCATTGATCAACACATAATTGGATGTTCAGGTGTTGAGCCCGACGCTGTCAACCTCTGGATTGGAGATAAGCGCAGCGTCACCAGCCTTCACAGCGGTGAGCCTCATCCACCCATCCACACAGCCAGTCAGGAACTGAAAGATCGCAGATCCCTACGAAAACATCTACCACGTCATCCGAGGAGTGAAACATTTTACCCTCTTCCCTCCAACAGAGACATGCTTCTTTCCCGATCACGAGTACCCGCATGCGACCTATACGCGAACTGAGGCCGGTCTCCAGCTCACCCCGTCCGACCCAGCACAGCACCCACCAGTCCGCTGGCTCTCCTTCGATCCCGACAATCCCCCAGAAGGCACTCGGCCTCTATTTATAACGGTGCGCGGGGGGCAAACCCTCTACCTCCCAGCAGGGTGGAACCATCATGTGCGCCAGGCCGGCCTTGGGGAGCAAGGGCAAGGGGTGTGTGTGGCGTTGAATTGGTGGTATGATGTGCAGATGGAGGGGATGACTTGGGTTTGGCTCGCTTTCTTGAGGAAGGGAATAAGGTACTTGGAGAATGAGGAAGAGGGACGTCGCGATTAAGGGTGAATGCGATCATCGAGCTGTACGGACTACTCCGTACAGGAATTCATGAATCAGGAACAGCTTCCATCTTCATTCTCCCGATCGGAAACTACCGTAGCATACAAGACACCGTCCGTGCACATCGTCTATCACTCCCGAAGGAACAGCTTAGGATGCCGATGAATCCAGCTCCTCACCCTCTTGCCCTGCCCAAACGGTCAGTAATGCTTCGCAGACGGCAAGACGAAGACGAAGACGCACAAATATGTACATCGGGAGTGTCGGTACGAGGCATACAGCCGCTAGGCCCGACAGTGTGGCGAGCGTGTTGAATACTCCTTGGGTCTCGACCCAGCTGTATTGGTGTCAGTTACAGCACTGCAGTTTGCCTTACATGCCCGCGGACGCACCCGTTCACGAAGTACGTCGTCCCGAAAGCGAGCATATTCTTGATGAAGTTGATCACTGCGAACGCTTCCTAGAATCGGTAGACATCAGAACGCCAGGAACCGCGCAAGACTCAACATGTTGGACATACGGGGATGTGACCACGATGAGCATCAACCACGTAAGTGACAATCCCGGTAATTCCGAGCCCTTGACCAAAGTTGATTAACCTGTTGCTTGCGTTAGCGGCGCTACCCAAGAAGAGCAGCTCTGCTTACGCGATAAGGATGACTGGGCCAATCCAAGGGCCGCCCTCTGCCTGTACTGCACCCCACACGACATATCCCATCACCTCAAGGATGATCATAGGAATGACAAGGAGCAAGCGGAACTCTGGCTCATAGACACCGCCCTAAGATAATATCAGCTTGATGAACCAATCGGGGCACTTGCAGGGACTCGCGTTGAGCTTCGACATGCCGGTTGCACACCAGTCGCATATTGGGCCGGATATGAACACTGCGAGAATGCCAGTGATGAGGGCGCCGATAGACACAAGGCCGACTGATTGACTGTCGAAGTAGTATGGCCTGAGATGTCCAAGGTGTTAGCGAAGATACACCACTGTGAAGCAGACTCACGGCAAGCTAAAGATTAACGACTCCGTCACACTCAATACCACCAACCAAGCGGTCGTGAATCCATATGCTAGCGTGCCCCAAATCACGACAGGTGAAAGGAAAAATGGCAGGGGCCTGAGCAGTGTCTTCCAGAACGGAAGTGGGTCGTACACGCCGCTGAAAGGCCGCATATCCTGAATCCATGTACGACGAGGAGGATACGAACTCGTCGGGTCGGAGACGAAGGTAGGTACGCCTGTCGGAAGTCTTTCGTTGGAGCTGTCTGAATCGGGGTCAGGCATGTCTTTCTTCTCGTCCTCAACGGGGGACTGCGGTTCTTCCGTGAGCACCATACGCGGCCGTACCTCACGCTTGTAAGATGTTTCCGGGAAAGTGGCGATCATGAGTATCAAGGATATGCCGAATAAGATGGCGATAATCTACAGCTCGTAAGCTCGGGACAATCAGATGTTGAGAGAACACTAACCCAGAAACACCACTGCCACCCGATATGTAGGATCAGTGCCCCATTTACAATGGGAGCGACGGCAATTCCTGCATTGATGGCGAAGGCCCAAACGGCAAGACGATAGCCGCGTTCGTGGACGAAGAAGACATCGCCTAGATCGCCCGAATTAGATAGGATGATGGTCCCGTTTAATGAAGGCTAGTACCAATGGTTGCCGTCACCAGTGCTTCTAGAGGAGCCATCCCGGCTCCTTGTATGACGCGAGCGGCCGTAAGGGAAGTGAGGCTTGTGGCTTGGAGAACTGTCAGCCTCGCCACAATATCCACAAGGCAGACTTACACAAGGCAGCCCAAATGGAAGTCGCGAACTCCGCTACGGCGGCAAGCAAAAAGACTGGGCGTCTGCCGTACTTTTGACCGAAGGTCGCCATGGGAAACATTGCTATGCCGATAGCAACGATGCATGAACCATTGAGAGAGGAAGAAATGTTATCGACCGAGACACCGAATTCCTGTTCATGTTGAGCACTTGAATGTTAGGCCATGTGCCGGACGTACGTTTGCAATTTGAACAAATCCGGGGGTGAGAAGTGGACCTATTGCTCCGACAAGTCCGGCTGCAAAAGCCGTAAATCACAACATCCTCTCTGGGCAACGCAACGGGATGTACTTGAGAATACCATGGGCCAGAAGAGCAGCTCTTTCTTCCATCGTGGCCAATTCAGCGGATCATTCGGATCATCAGAGGGCTGAGGAATCTGCAGGGCACCTAAGTACGCCGTTCCGTTCTCTCGGAACAGAGAGCTTACCAGGATGACATGCGAGTTGCGACCGGTGCCCCGCTTAAGTGGCACACCCGTGTCGCCAACTTCTGCGCCAACTTCTTTCAATGGATCCAGTTCAATGATGAGCGAGGTGCCAGGCACATGCTCCAGATGGCGATCTACCAAATGAGTAAGATCAACAATTAAGAAGACGGGAAGCGTTACCTTCAAGGATTCCAAAAGGCATTACGGAGGTTGAACTCAGTTGCCGTCTACGCATGGTAGATGCTGAGGTTTATAAGTTGCAAATTATTGGTCAAGAACGGGCCAGCGCGCTTTCATACAGGCAGATTTGATCATCTTTCGGGCACTGTACACTCCCTTTGGAGGAAGGAGGGGCCGTCTTCGTATTCGGATCATCCATGGGTTCAAGAAGTGGGGAACTTCGCATTTCAAGCCTATCTGGTCCCACTCATACTGGGAACCTCTCGTCCCTTTCGGTCATATGCCAGTACTTAGCATACGAAGGCGGATGATAGTTTCCAGCGATGATGCCAGCAAGGGACTGAGGCATTCAGACCCCAAAGAGAATGCTGTTATCCAGGATTGGTGTGGTGTTGACGTACATAGTGAATACGCAGTATTCCGGTGAAGATGGTCTTGGTCTTCCATGCCAGGAGATCTGTAGGGGCTTGAGAAGAGTTCCAGTCACACGTATGTGGGCGTTTATTGGCTTCCTCGTGGCATAGGCACCTGGGAAGAACGTGCTCACGCCCGCACCACTTCCAGAAAGAATCCTAAGAAAGAAAAGACGCAGTTCATATCAGGCATCTCAGTCGTTGCTATATGAATGACAGGAAGCAAAGACGTGTAACAGGCTGTGATAGCACCACACGACACAGCCTTGGACCCAACACCCCAGCAAAGCCTCAACGGAGTTGATCTGAGAGGAAGAAGTGCTGATGACGATGGATCCAAGAGCGAACCCTCTTTCCATAGAGGTACATGGGTATGGTCGGCAAAACACAAACGGCGGTAAGGCCGGCCAGGGTACCAAATGTGTTTAGCATCCCTTGCGTCTCGATCCATGAACTAATAAACAGTCAGCATATCTCGAAGAACGACAAGATCGGGAGAATCACTTGACAAAGTAAGTAAATCCGAAGGCAACCATGTTCTTGATGAAGCTGAGGACGGCGAAAGCTTCGGGAACAGTACCACGATGAGCATCGATAACATAGGCGATGACAGCCGTTGAGCCAAGACCTTGACCAAAATCGATGATGCTGTACAGGAGAACGGGTCCAATCCATGGACCACCCTTTGCTTGAACAGCACCCCACACTGCGTACCCAAGGACTTCAAGGATCAGCATAGGGAAGCAGAGCAAAAGCCGAAATTCGGGCTCGTAAACGCCGTTATTGCGCTTAGCAAGACCGGTTGCGCACCAATCGACCACGGGACCAGCAATTAAGGCGGCCAAAAGGGAACCGATCAAGGGACTGATGGAAACGAGACCGGTTTGTGTAGAATTGAAGTTATACGGGGGGCTGCCAAAGATGAGAGAGACCGTGACCGAAAGCACGACGAGCCAGACAGTGAGGAAGCCATATGCGAGTGTTGCCCAGATAACTACAGGCGAGACAAAGCAAGGAAGTGGGCGAGCGATCAGTTTCCACAACGGAGTTGGATCATGCACGCCGGAAAATATACGAAGGTCTTGCAGGAAGGTGCGGCGCGGTGGGATTGAACGAGATTCGACCGCGACCCCTTCCTTGTGTTCCATCTCTGCTTTTTCTGCCTCGGCGTTTTCTTCAATAGCCAATGCAGCGACGTTATCGTGGGATCCGCCATCAATTTCGTACTTCTCCTCGCGCTTGTACGCGGTTTCGGGGAAGGTGAAGAAAGTAAGGATCAGAGAAACACCGAACAATATTCCAATGACCCAAAAGCACCATTGCCAACCCTGATTTTGAATGATGGGGCCGTTGACAATGGGGGCAAGGTTGATGCCACCGAGGATGGCAAAGCCCCATACAGCAACACGGAACCCACGTTCGTGCACGAAGTAGATATCCCCGATGGTAGCAGTTACGAGCGCTTCAAGGGGCGTCATGGCAAGACCTTGAATGGCGCGTGCTGCAGTGAGGGAGGAGAAATTGTTAGTCGGAGCTACTCCAGACGTGAGAACTATCCAGTCATCCTCCGGTTCAAGAAAAACATACTGGCACCGGCCCATATACATGTCACAAAGAGGAGCAAAGCAGCGAGCAGGAACATCGGGCGTCGACCGTATTTCTGGGCAAGCGATGCCATGGGTAGCATCCCACAACCAATGGCAACGACGCAAGCACCGTTAAGGGACGAAGCGACCTTGTCAACCGTGACACCAAACACAATGGATAGCTCCACAAATCCCGGAGTAAGCAGAGGACCAATCGCACCAACCAAACCGGCGGCGAAGATCATCGGCCAGAAAAGCAGCTCTTTCTTCCACCAAGGCCAGTTGAGCGGATCGTTCGGATCGTCGGAGGGCTGAGGAACGAGGATAATGTGAGAATTACGACCTGTCGCGTGCTTCAATCGGCCTGTATCGACAATGATGTCTTGCGGATGTCCTGCTTCGCCACCATGGACGTGAAGAGGGTTGGTATCATTGATAAACGACGTTCCAGGCACGTGTTCGAGATGCTTATCTAGGAAAATCGTTACCTTAAGTTTGGCAGATATCACCTAGCAACATACCTTCTAGGACCCAAAGTCCCATTATTTCAGCCCTTCAGGAGATATTCACGTTGCTGAACGATAAATAATTGGGCTTGATGGCGGGGACGGTGAAGCACGGATTGATTTGGTCCGCACATTCCGT
Organism: Dacryopinax primogenitus; assembly: GCF_000292625.1. NCBI lineage: Eukaryota > Fungi > Basidiomycota > Dacrymycetes > Dacrymycetales > Dacrymycetaceae > Dacryopinax > Dacryopinax primogenitus. Next base: position 119,967 of record NW_024467211.1, on the reverse strand, counting down.
TAACGCCCCCCTTAAAAGACCTGCAGAGATAGAAGATCAGGACAAGACTCCGAGAACCGACAGGTAATAACGCCCATACCTAGAGTCACCTGGATATCCATCAAATCAATCATGTGGGGTACCCGGACCTGTCAACAGAACCTGTGTGACCTAGGGCAAGAACAGAGATAGAGAACCATTCTGCCGACACGAATCATCCGAACTCTTCTAGACATGTCCGTACAAGCCGACCGTACCGAATACATTTTCACCGGACACCCGACATGAATGAAGGCTGCTTTGATGTGTGCACGCGTCTCCAGGGGAGTTTGTCATCACTCGCGTGGAGCGAAGCTTATTTAGAGCACGGAAGCAATTGGTTGCACATGAGATCCTGCCCAACCAGTTAACGTTTTTCTCTGTTTCTCTCCGACCCTCTGCTGTTAGCGTTGATCAATTTCGAAGGACATTCTGAGTGGTTAACAAAGCGGGAGACAAGATCAGCTCGCTCTGATCTTTGCTCAAGCGAGTTTTCTCTATAAAGGAAGGTGATATGCAGATCGTTCTGTGCTGTTTCTGGTCTCCTCGAAGGGATCACATCGATGGACTCGTCCTGCAACCTACTCAAGCATCCTCTTTGCGATCAAATTCGAAATGCGATTCCTTCATTCTAACTACCACCCGGAAGGTGAGGGTCATGTTACGTACGGATCGAGCTCAAATCCGGGGCCCCATGAGCGGAACATCCTTCCCATATCTCCAGTCCTCACGGTAGAATGTATTAGCCTCCGCGCTTTTTCTACTGTCTGCGTGGCTTTTTTGGAGCTTTCTATCCTGTCATACGTGGTCTAACTCCGAGGACTTGCGGAGAAGGATTAGGGATTGTGCTCCTGAGCCAAGACTTCCTTCACTACTGGCGCCGGCGTTCGGTGCTCATTGAAGAGTTTCTTCGACTTCGCCCCAATCCGCAGTCCGCACATTAACACGAGTTATCTTGCTGGCTCTTGGCTTCGTACATTGCCCAGAATGGAAGGTTACCTGACAGCCGTCAGGACCTGATTTGTGCTCCCTCAGTGTCCAAATTTAGAGCAATGAGGAGCCGCACTCAGACCTGATAGAACTGTCACTCGGTTGCACGGCTCTGGACCATTGTATCCCTCCAGCGCAGCAGTGGATTCCAATCATCATGCACAGGACGACTCTGCATTATTCTACAAATAATGGAGCAAAACCGGAGGGTGGGGACAATTCTCAATGGCAATGTGGGTCAATAGGGCCATCGCCTTACCTTTGTGGCCTTCAACCATACGTTCAACCCATGAATCGTCTGGTATGCTAGTTTCTGCGCCCGGGAGGACAGCTATGTATCTGCCGCTTGGGGAAACAAAGCTTGGCATCTGGCGTGCTTTCTGCGGTGATACCGATAACTGGTTGACCTTCAATGACCAAGACATGTCCCACGATCCAGTCAGTGCCCAATGACTAACACCTACGCACAGACCTTCGTCAGCCCACGAACTTAACCCACTCCCTCTCCAAGGCCGCGGACATCCGCCTCCTCTCCCTCCTGATCTCCAAGGAGATCCCCTCTGGCAACAATCACATTTCCCCGCCCCTGCCAGCAGCACAATCTCGCCGCACCCTCCGTAATCTTCAGCAGCTCGGATCTTATCCAGAACACTGAGCCAGGTTCCAATGCTCGCCCGTGGCCCAATGGCCCCAAGCGAGCGATTCTTTTCATACATCTCAGAAGCCAGAGAGTGAGATAGTGGATGGCCGAGCTTCTGGAGTTCGGGAGATTGATAGGATACGAGGTTGATCCCTGGGCGGTACGGCAGTTGATAGTGGATACTAGCGCATCGTCACCGTTCTGGGAAGTTCTTTATCTCTTTGTGGGTGTGCTGCTCGATATTTGGGCAGAGTGGGGATGCTGAGCATTCGCCGCAGTTTATTCTTCGAAACTAATAGATATACGAATTGCAAAATTCTAAAGCACAGAGATGAAGAATGAGTGACGGACTCATGATATTGGATCTCGCCGGAATTACGCTTTTTTGTGCTGTAGTGTCCCTCAAGCATACAGCCAGCTTTCTTCCCTAAACATCTTCCGGTCGACAAACACTTCCTCGATCTCGCACATCATCTCCTCGGTGCTGAGGCGGTACCTGCGCGTCACGCGCTCTTCCCCCGTAGCGGCATTGTCAAGCCAGACCTTGTCCAACTCGAACTCGGGATTCTGGCCCATGACGCGGTAGCATTGGCCAATAGCATACTTCTCGTCTAGAAGGAGGGAGGCTGCGCGGGGTGTATAGAGGTGGACTGTAGAGGTAGCGACGACAACAAGCTTGGAGGCGCAGAGAAGGTGTACGACACGGTGCTGTGTTATGGGCGTGGAGGGTGACGCTTCGGAAGATACGGGGATGGAGGATGCGGGGGTCTGAAAGATAGGAGAGACGGAGATAGGTGAACCGAAGTAGGCACTGTGGGTGATGAGATCCAGCGTGCTAGAAGGGGGAGAGTGCACACCTCAGTACGCGTTGGAGGTCGCCCTTCGCGGAGAGGACGACGCGCTCGATGCCGTTGATTTCGATGGGCCATGGGAACTGTTATAAGTGCAGTTCATGAGAAGTCATGCATAGGCTAGATGATGTAGACATACCTGAAAGTGGGTGAGCGTCTTCCCGTATGTGTCCTTGTTCTCCTTCACAGGTGGGGTGAACGTCCTGTACGGTTGGACGTAGTTGGTCTGCGCGACGATGGGTTGAGCCTGCTCTGTATCAGTGCCCGAAAACGCTCATTTGCTCCCATACTCACCGGTTCAAACATGATAGCAGGGATTGTTCTGTTGAAGATTGCCCGTGCAATTGCCTTGACCTGGGTGAGGGAGGTGAAGAGGAAAGCATAGGCGTATATAAGCCATTCCATCTTAGCGGCTGTACGCTTGCGCAGATGGAAAGAAGTAATTGGCCTAGACAGTTGGCGGTTGAATGTTCACATCATATTGCCTGAAGAGATGGTGGTTGAGGAGAATGGAGAAGAAAAGACCGGTGCGAGTTTGCGGTTCCTCTATGGCTCGAGGAGAAGTTCGGAGAGTGCCCTGAAACGAATTCGCGAATTTTAACTGTATTCGCCGCGTGAGTCCGTGCAGAACCACCACGGTGGTATGCCTTCATACCCAACAGACATATTGTTATCCAAAATTACAGTCTATATTTGGGAATGAGAACAGCTCAACAATAATACTGACTGCGGTTCTGCCTCAGTGCACTGGCAATCAGATATCGCGCCTCGTCTTCTTCCCGCATGGAAAGCAGAGCTGCACGATGCTCACATCGTCCAATCGAACCCAACCGAGTTTCGCGAAACCATCTCATCTTATATATCATTCAGGCGCGCGCCGAGACGTCGGGCCATCTGACGGTCTAGCTTACTCAAGGGACAAGAGATAACGGGCGATGGTGCTGCCTCAATTCTCTGCAAGATCCGGGCGACGCGCGTGAAAGGATATAGGCTGGGTTATGGGCGCGCACGGTGGATTCGGGAAGACGCCAAGAGTGCGAGGGCGGCTGGTGAGTACTTGCCGAGGTCGGGTACGTAAAGATAATGGGAGAACTGACGTTGTGCGAAGACCGTGGAGGGTCTGCTGTGAGTGAGGGACACCGGCTGCTTCTGAAGTCTGGTGGTGCGGCAGCCGTTGTGGGAATCGGTTATCCTATTAAAGAGGCGGAATAAACTGAATGAGTGCGAAGTAAGTAGATGCTGCAAGGTGTTTCTGGACCAGCGCATGGACCCACGCACGAATACCGGAGATTCGACGACTGGTTTCTACAATCTCGGGAAGCGCAGTGCCGTTCCCGAGCCTGCGCCGGTGTGCTCCTGATGGTACTTGTTTGTGCGGCGATACTCGTTGGTGGGCTCATGACGCCATGCCCCGTCCCGATACGTCAGCCAATTAACATACTGATATTGATACAGCATCGCCTTCTCTCCTACGTCTCTTGAATCACACCTTTCGACGTTTGGCCTCTGATGATTCCCCATCTTGATCGGGAAGTGGTCGTTTGCCGTCTTTCCCACCCTCCTCTGGTAAACTCCGCTTCGCCTCTATCCCGCTGGGGACCTCAGGCGACAGAGGTGCAGCACCTCCCTTTTCTTCCTTCTGTTCCGGAGCTGCAGATGTGGCAGAGGTAGGGATGGGGGTGACCGGAGCAGGAAGTGCCTTCTCCCTTTTCTTCAGTACCACCCCCGTCAGCAACGACTTCTGGTCCTTCTTGATAGGCTTTCCCTTAGCAGCTTCGGGCTTCTTGGTCGGCGCAGGAGGTTTTGATATTGTCGGAGGGGTAGACGCGCCTGGTACAGGAGGTGGGGGGACGACTTGACGCGCTGCGACCGCTCTACAACCTATTTAGTAAAGAACAAAAAATCATGAAGGAGGACGACGCACACTCTAAACCCCTCTAATTCATTATTCTCCTCTGCCTTCCTCACTCTTTCCTCTTCGTTCCTCTTCTCCTTTATTTGTTGGAGGAAAAGAATCTCGTCTTCTTCTAGTGCGCGGAACTGTTTGCCTGCACAGACATTATACCTCTGTTACTAATAGAAAGCAAGTTGACGCACTGAGCTTATGCTGCTCCTGCCACTGTTCCTCCCTCTCCACCTATTTCCATCAGTCATGATCTAGAAAAAAGGCCAACTAACCGCACTCTATTACTCTGTAGCCTCTCATACAAGCTCCTCCCATCGCTAACCACCTCCTGCTGCTGAGGCGGCGGTTCCTGCCCCAGCCGCGCATAGGCAGCACGCCATTGTTCTTCCCTGTTGGCTTTGGCCTGCTCGACCTCAGATTGGGAGATGAACCGTGAGGAGACAGAGGGTATGTCGTCGGACATCTAGATGTAGGTGACAAAGGGAACAAGTCCGGTACGCAGGGTTGTGTCGAGTGTGTGCCAAGAGTGGCAGTGCAGGACCCTTGCGCAGCCTTAAGGCACCGGAATTTGATTCCATTGGACTATCTATGTAGCCTATATGTATATAGGGATGGATTGGCCTGCAGCAGGCCAATCCATGCCACTTTTACTATTCTCCCCTAATCAATGACTCAACAGTTGGTAGCAGGAAACCACAATCTGACCTCAGTCCTTCTCTTAAAGAAACTCAGCAACAATGACCACACCCACTCAACCTACCAACTGTTGAGTCCTTGATTAGGGGAGAATAGTAAAAGGAGGGTGGATTGGCCTGCAGCAGGCCAATCTGTCCCTATATACATATAGGCTACATAGATAGTCTAATGGAATCAAATTCCGGTGCCTTAAGGCTGCGCAAGGGTCCTGCACTGCCACTCTTGGCACACACTTGACACCATCCCCTCTCTAGCTCTTGAGCATCTACCACAATGCTGCTGGAGGACAATCTTGTGCCATCCAGCCCTTTGCTCAACTCATACCTTACTGTCACCTACTGTCAACCATCCTGGGGCCTTCTGCAGAGAATTCTGACTGGTTTTGGGCTGATTCTGGACTTGTTCTTGGGCTGGATGGCTGGGATTTTATGATTTTGAGATGGAATTTTGCCTTCTGGCTCTGCTCTGTGTCTCCTGTTTGCAAGGATGGAATCAGGTTTTGGTGCATCCTGGTAAGACTGCAGTGTACTGCATTCTGGACCTCCATCTGGAGGACTGGACATGCATATGCAATCAGTGGACCACCTTTTGCATCAGATTTACTAACTTTGCACATCTGTGCAGGCAACTGTTTGGGTTGCTCCAGGGCTTCAGGTTGAGGGAATTGGACCTCTGTCTGGAGGATTGTAATCCAAGACCTGCAGTCTTGGGGTATTGTCTGTGTTATCAGTTTAGAATTGAGTCTGTGGCCTTTGTTTCACTGGAACAGTTTGCGGAATTCTGTGATCTTGACCCATGGGTCATGATCTCTGTCTTGGCATAACTGTTCACTGTGTATTCTGTGATTCATCCTCTGCAACCATCACTGGTGCAGACTGGGCTTTGTCTTCTGCAACTGTCACTGGTGCACATCTGGTTTTGTCTTCTGTAACCATGATTGGTGCAGACCTGGTATTTGGATTGGCAAAGTGACTGATGATTCATATTGAAGGCATGGCATGGACAACAGCCTGTGAAGCAGCTTCCTTGTCTTTCTTTGACCACTGGCATTGTGTTGCCTTTGGCAAGACCCAAGCCCAATGGTTTGTATCATCTTCCTGGAGATGAGCAAGTCAAAGATGGTTTCCATTTACCAAGCCTGGTTGTAAGTGTCCATGTCTATCCTTCAGTTGATAGGTTCCCTTATCCAGTTTTGTAGTGATCACAAATGGTCTGAACCAATGTGCATCACCCTTGTTTGCAGTTTCATTCTGGAGCAGCACCTTTTGACCAACCTCAAAACCCTGCTGTGTACCTTCCATCCTGATATTGAGTTGGTGATCCCACCACTCCTTGTCTGCAACTGCATGGATAGTGCTTTGCTCTGAAGCTTCTTCTTGAGCCTTCTGCATTTGCAAGTGCCATTCTGAGTGCTCTGCATCCCCTGGGAGTGCAGCATCTGGGGCACAGAGAAGTGGCTGGTCAAACGGCAACCAAGGCTTTCAACTATACAACAACTCAAATGGTGACCATTTGGCTGTGGTTTGCTGTCGGACTTGAGTTGCAAATAGTGCAGCATCAAGAAATTCATTTCATTGAGTCGGATCTCCTGTGGTATTCATCTTCTTGAGATACAACTCAAGGATCCCATTGTATCACTCTGTTTTCCCATTGGTACGTGGATGATATCCTGAGGTAGTCAACCATCTGATCTTTGCAATCTTGGAATTCAGACACAACTGGAGCAAGGAAGTTCTTTCCACAGTCTGTGAGGATTTCACTTGGCACTCCATAGTGCATAATGATCTGGTCCCAAATCTCCTGGGCAACTCATTGGCCTGTGGCTTTTTGCATTGGAATCACAATTGGCCAGCCTGTGGCATGATTGACCATTGTCAAGATCCATTTATGCTTGTGACCATCTCTGGTCTCTGGTATTCCAATGAAGTCCATTCCCCATTGCTCAAATGGTTCAACTGGTGGAAGCAGGTGTTGTTCTTCAAACTCCTGCCATTTCCTTGGGTCAGAGAAGATTTGACATTGTGGACATGTTCAACAATATGTCTTGCAATCTTTTTATCAACCAGGCCACTGTTAGGGCAACACAGGCTGACTAAGTCTGCTCACCTAAGAGTGCCAAGAGTCTAAGCAGGCAACAAGGAAGTGGAGTAGACCTGATGACTAAGACCTATCTACAGTATAGGTACCTGTGGATGATCCTAAGAGACC
>NW_024467211.1:87750-111022 GCF_000292625.1 Dacryopinax primogenitus | reverse complement strand
GGTCTACTCCACTTCCTTGTTGCCTGCTTAGACTCTTGGCACTCTTAGGTGAGCAGACTTAGTCAGCCTGTGTTGCCCTAACACACTCCTTATGATGTCATCTTCTGTGGATGTTGCCCAGATATTTGTACAAGAGGTTGTACACTTGCACAGCCTCCTGGCTAGCATAGTCTTGGACAGAGACTCAAAGTTTACTGCCATGTTTTGGCAGGTACTGCATAAGCAGATGGGCACAACATTATTGATGTCAACTGCATTCCACCTGCAAATGGATGGAATGACTGAGCATATGATATGCTCAGTAAGTCAGATGCTGCATATAACAGTAGCAGATGACCAGTCTGACTGGTGCTCACATCTACCTATGGTAGAATATGCAATTAATGCTAGTGTCAGGGGACTTAGTCAGCCTGTGTTGCCCTAACATATCTACCTAGAAGGGGCAGTCAGTCAGACAACTGTCTTGACAGATCATGCTTCTCTCACTTACCTCAAGCAACAAAAGGTTGTCACTTGATGCCTTGCTTGGTGAATTGAAGAGTTCTTCATGATGGATGGCACAAGATCATCCTCCAGCAGCATTGTGGTAGATGCTCAAGAGCTAGAGAGGGGATGGTGTCAAGTGTGTGCCAAGAGTGGCAGTGCAGGACCCTTGCGCAGCCTTAAGGCACCGGAATTTGATTCCATTAGACTATCTATGTAGCCTATATGTATATAGGGACAGATTGGCCTGCTGCAGGCCAATCCACACCACTTTTACCATCTAGTAATTAATACCAACCCCCCATGGCAGCATAGACAAGTGCACATGGCATTTGGGGGATGCTAGACATGGATGTCGGACCCTGACAGAAATTAGTACATTTTGTATTAGAGTAGTAATACAACTATCCTATATCCTACATAGTGAAGCAAATATGAAGAAGCTGGGGGCAAAACCACATGGGAAAAGCACATGGTTCACATGGCACCATGTGCAAGGGAAGTAAATCCAGACCCTAAGTCCAAAATTGGAAGTGGAACTAAATCTGCTTCCACTGCGGCAGTGTGGGTCCCTAGGAGGCTGAGGGTTACTTAATCCTGGCCCTTTTTAAACCCTACCTCTAACCCATATCCCCAAATATTCAACATATAATATATTAAATACATGCATGCAAGGTATAGCATGCATGAGGTATATTGACTACAGAGCTACATAGACTGAACAAAAGACTTACAACCCTAACCAAATAGGTATTCTACCCTGGACCTTCACTATATAAAGCACTCACAGAAACAGGACACAGGACATGGGAGATGAGACACAGGACACAGGACATGGGGACATGGGACATGGGAGATGAGACACAGGACACAGGACATGGGGACATGGGACATGGGGACATGGGACATGGGGACATGGGACATGGGGACATGGGACATGGGGACATGGGACATGGGGACATGGGACATGGGGACATGGGACATGGGGACATGGGACATGGGGACATGGGACATGGGGACATGGGACATGGGGACATGGGACATGGGGACATGGGACATGGGGACATGGGACATGGGGACATGGGACATGGGGACATGGGACATGGGGACATGGGACATGGGAGACAGGAGATGGGAGACAGGAGACAGGAGACAGGAGATGGGAGATGGGAGATGGGAGACAGGAGATGGGAGATGGGAGACAGGAGACAGGAGACAGGAGATGGGAGACGGGAGATGGGAGATGGGAGATGGGAGACAGGAGACAGGAGACAGGAGACAGGAGATGGGAGACAGGAGACGGGAGATGGGAGATGGGAACTATGTAGCAAATAAAAGGCCCTTGCACCTAGAACAATGAGCAAAGCGAGACGGGGCTCCCCTAGTTTCTCCCCTAATCGACAACTCGACAGTTGTATTGGGCCAAAGGAAGGGACCATGAGGTAATCAACATTAGTCATCCCAGTCCCCTCCATGTCCAGCGCGTCCCCTCGAACGCGTCCCTTACTCCCTCACCCTCACAACATGCCACCAAAACGGAAGTCACTGGCAGCGCCCTCTAATCAGCCTTCACCGAAACGAATAACACGGTCTGAGAGCAAGTCAAGCGTTACTCTCCTGGATAGGGAGGATGCGCCCACGCGACGACTATCAAAGCGCGGGTGGATGGTCGGGAAGGGGGAGGACGAAGAGGACGAGAAAGAAGAAGACGAAGGCGATGTAGTGGTAGTGGAAGTGATCGACACACCAAAAAAAGACAAACCGCGACAAGCAGAAACCAGCACGGGAAAACGACGCGGTCGACCTCCGAAGTACCGACCTCCTTCCCCCTCGGGCTCGCCAGAACTTGGTGACTCGGGAGCAGACTCACCCTTGCCTGATCCATTCACTCCTTCCAAGAGAGCAGGGAGGGAGAGGGGAGGGAAAGTCCTTGTGCAGTATGGGAGGAGGAACTCGTCGAGTAGGAAAAGGCGCTTGGACATCGAATCCGACGAAGAGAAAGAGGAGTTGGAGTCGCCTTCCAAAGGAAGATCGCGCTCCGAACGGAACCTTTGTTCATCTTTTATTACACCCATCCGGACACCGTCGAAGATTCCTCTGCCCGCAAGTGGATCGACTACGAGCACCCGACGAATCGGGCAGGAAGGAGACTCGGAGGACGAGCTGCTCCTGCAACGTTCACCACCTACGCCGCCCACTTTTTTGGACCGGGAAGGAGGGAAAGAAACAGAAGCATTTGGAGAGGGGAGAAAGACCCCGCTTACACGCAGTGGTGGTAAAAGGAGGGCGAGGATGGAAGTGGAGATCGTCATTTCTGCGCCTATCTCCAGGGAGAGGAGGGGAAGGAGAACGGAGGAGTCGCCGGTAAAGAAAACATCGGAACAAGAGCAGAGGCGGGAGGAGAAGGTTGTGGTGACGCCCACCCGGAAGAGAGGTAGACCCTCACGTCGGAGAGAGGAGGACAAAGAGGAGACTGGAGTGACGGTTGTAGAGGAGGACGAAGAGCAAAAGGAGGAGGAGCGAGAAGAAGAACAGAACTCCGAGGCAGAACCCGACCCGGAAAAGGAGGGAGAGCGAGAAGAAGAACAGCACTCCGAGGCAGAACCCGACCCGGAAGAGGAGGAAGAGCAAGTTCCCTCAGGAACAGGTGCAATGGCCTCCCCTTCGGCCTCCTATTCCCTCCCCACCCCTCTCCCAGAAGACCTCCACCCTTACCTTCAGGCCCAACAACGAGCCGTTCTTTCCTCCCTGCACCAGCCCTCTGCGAGAACCGAAGGTGCTGAGGGCGCCGTTGCCGCGCTTTCTACCTTGCTGCGGGGTACGGTTGAGAGGGGCGAGGGGAATAGCTGTTTGGTCTTAGGACCTAGAGGGTGTGGGAAGACCCGGGTATGGTCTCTTGCTGATTCGGCCTAAGCTCACTTGTGCTAACTGTGTTGCAGTCCGTAGAACTGGCCCTCAAGACTCTCCCACTCACGCCACTCGTCGTCCGTCTCTCCGGCCTCACGCATCCCGATGACCGTTCCGCCCTCCGAGAGCTGCATCGCCAAGTCCTCCATTCCCTCGGGCAGGCCACTCTCCCCGCCAACAGTGTTGAAGAAGACCCAGAGGAAGAGGAAGACACTGCGCCCTTTGCTGCCCTCCCACCTCTGCAGCGGCCACTTGTGGTCCTCCTCAGCGAATTTGACGTCTTCTGCTTACGGCCAAGACAGGCGTTGCTCTATGTCCTACTCGACGCCGTACAGGGCTTGAGAGGAGGAGGGATGGGGATTGCGGTCGTAGGGATGACCTCTCGTATTGTGCGTCTTGTTCCTCTTCTCGGGTCTAAGGCTGACGGTACTCGGGGATAGGACTGTGTCAACCTTCTGGAAAAACGTGTCAAGTCTAGGTTCTCGCATCGAATTATTCGCGTCACTCCAACAAAAGACGCAGAGGAGTACATCGCTCTCACCCGAGAATTGTTGACACCGGAACTATCTAACACTCCGGAGTTAGAAGATGGGATGGATCAATGGGTTGGTTTATGGAGTAAAGGTGTGGAGGTGATGTTGGAAGATAAGGAGGCGTGTACCATACTTCGCCAGACCTGGGAGCTGGTACACGACATCCGGGTATTACAGCGGATTCTCGTGAGTCTCCTTCATTACCTCCTCCCGAATGGCAAAGCTAATCCTCCCAGACGGAGCTGATGACACTACTCACTCCGTCCAAACCGTGGCCCACATCCGCTCTTCTCTCCCTCTCTTTAACAGCCCAGCGTGCCCCCAACCAACACGCGCATGTACCCACTCTCCCCGCCCCTGCCCTAGGGCTGCTTATCGCCGTGCACCAAGCTGGCTCGGCGGGGCACGACGTGTTTACTTTCCAACTGCTGGAGCATACGTACAGGGCGTTTGCGAGGGATCATGCAGGTGCTTTTGCTGGTCAGGGGCAAGGAGGTGCAGGAGGCCCAGCGCCTAGGGAGTCGCTCCTTTCCGTATGCTCTGTTTTCCCCTCTTTTACTGGACACGGCTAACCAAACAACAGGCATTCGATGACCTTGTCCGTACAAGAATCTTCACCCCTGCGGCATTGGCCTTCGCCCCGGCCATGCGGGAATTTAGCAAGTACAGGTGTACACTAGAGAGGGTGGAGATCGAGGATGCTGTTAAGAAGGGTGGGAATACGGGAGTGAAAAAATGGCTGAAGAGCTGGTCGGGACGTTGAATGGGAGTGATGTTGCTTTATCTTGAGAGATGGATTTGAGATGGTGCTGATTCGAGATGGTGCAGTGTTGGACATTATTCTGCCGTTGATCTGGGAATAAATTGGGAGGAATTTAATTTTCCCGTCGGTGAAGCCCGTAATAAAGGGGTTAAGGAGCGAGCTTGGGTGTTTGTTTAGATTAATAATATTAGCTCCATCGACGTCGACGGAACACTGATCAAACGACCGTCTCCGAGACGGCGTGTCGTTGACTTGCACATGGCCGACCCTATCTTTGCACCTTGAGCGCGCACGACCTTTGCCTCCTTCTCGAAGTTCGGATACGGGGAGCGCATGGTTGATATGATAACTGCAGTGCTGGTCTAATCGGCAAAATATGGAGCTCCTTATGGATCTGTCGTCCTTCATTGTGGGGAGATATGCAATAACCGTAGGATAAGCACCTTGGGCGTCAGAAGATGAAGATCTTCTTGCATACCTGAGAAGGGAGGATATGCCTTTATCTTCTCAGTACCTGCTGCTGGCAAGCTCTGTACTTCAGCTTAAACAATATCAACAACGAGGGGCATTGAAGAAGCAGAACGACTCGATGCCTTCCACTATACCCGACGATGTCGAGCGACCATCTTCCGCTGAACTAGAAGACGGCCCTCTCGACAAACCCAAGTCCACTCAAATTATCGCTCATGTCCAAACCATTCCCACAAACCTGCGCGACTCTGCCGCTCAGAAATTGGGGAACTTCACGCATGCATTCACGAGCTGGCAAGCGTTCGTTGAATGGGTGAGGGTGGATGATACCGTGCTAGACGAACATGGGCAGATGGGGAAGAGGAAAAACCAGTGGAGCAATGAGGGTGCGCACGCCCCACCATTTCCCTAGAGTGGATACTGAAACGTTTTAGTAGATCTTGATCCAACTCCGGCACAAAAGCGAAGTAAGTCCGTCTTCCTCTATAGGATGACGGAGAATGCTGACTGTGCGTCCCCAGCCTGGGCATGGTGGAACTATGTGACCTTCTACTGGGGCCTTTCATTCGGCAACTGGACACTCGGGAGCAGTATGATCGGTATCGGCCTCAACTGGTGGCAATCCATCCTCGTCATCTTCCTCTCTCAGCTCATCTCCTCTATCGCGATGTTCTTCAATTCTCGCGCTGCCAGCGTGTACCATATTGGCTATCCGTGTGTTGCAAGAAGCGTGTTCGGCATGTGGGGAAGCTACTACTTTGTCGGGGCGAGAGCGGCGCTAGCCATCATCTGGTACGGAGTACAGCGTGCGTTTCCACTCATTTTCTTCTATACGTAGCTGACGAAAGCAGTATTCTCCGGTGCCTCCCTCATGTCAAACATCCTCCAAGCCATCTTTGGCTCCTCATACACCAATATCCCAAACCATATTCCCGCCAGTGTGGGGATAACTAGCGGGGGCATGCTGTCTTTCTTCCTCTTCTGGCTTCTCCACCTTGGATTCTGCGCTTTCAGGCCGTATCAGCTGCGCCGTTTCTTCTGGTTCAAGAGCATCGTCGTCCTCCCAGCCTGTTGGGCCCTCTTCATCTTCTGTATGGTGAACACCCGCGCACAACTCGAACTCAGCACCCTTTCCCAATCCGGGGCAGGAGCAGGCGGCGCCTGGGGCTGGTTCTTCGTATCCGCCATTAATTCAGGCATGGGAAACACGGCAACTCTCATCACGAACCAGCCTGATATCGCCCGCTGGAGCAGGTCAAAGAGCGGGGCGATGTGGTCCCAGCTCCTGACGAACCCGCTCGCCGTTACCCTTTCCGCCTCCCTGGGGATCCTCAGTACCGCAGCGATCAACAACGTCTGGGGTTTGCAGCTATGGAACCAATGGGATCTGCTCACAGCTATCATGGATCGATACTGGACGAGCGGGACGCGATTCGCCTGTTTCCTGTGCGCGGCCACCTGGCTTCTATCTATCCTAGGCACGAACATCGCAGCAAATATGATCCCCTTCGGAAGCGACAGCGCAATGCTCTTCCCGAAGTATGTTACCATCCCCCGTGGGCAGTTTATCGTCGAGTTTTTGGCGTTCGCCATCTGCCCTTGGAAAATATTGAAGAGTGCTGGGGTTTTTACGACGTTTTTGGCCGGCTATGGTCTATTTATGGCCAGCGTTGTGGCGATCATGATCTGTGATTGTGCGTCCTTCCACCCTTGAGCGCGCCTGTGTGCAGAACAGCGGCTGATCGAACGCCCTCAGACTTCCTCCTAACAAACGGCAACATCTTCATTGGCCACCTATACGACGGTTCTCCGCAAAATCCGCACTATTATTACCACCGCGGATGGAACCTTCAAGCGCTCTTCGCCTACATCTGCGGCGTTGCACTCCCATTTGCAGGCTTTGTCGGTTCATTGGGGCCGCCCGTATCAGCCCCGGCGCGGGAGATGGGTCAGCTCGGCTGGCTCCTGAGCTTCGTCACGAGCTTTGTGGTGTATTATGTGGTTTGTAGGGTGTGGCCGACGGGAAATCAAAGGTTTGTACGTGAGAACGGACTGGGATGGGAGGAGATGGGAAGAGAGGAGATCATTTGCGTAGATGGGACGGTGGTGATGGGGAAAGGGTGGGATTACACGCAGGAGGTGAAGCACGCGTGAGAGATCACGTCACGTCCCAAGGAGAGGAGAATGTTGACGATTCTGGAGAATTATCAGAAGTTTTGGAAGGTATTTACACCTAACTGTGGCCTGTTCCGAGTCTGACCAGCGCTTGGATGTAGGATGTATTCGGGGTAGAATTGTATGTCTGTGGGCTGCTGGCCGCCAAAATCATCTTCGAGTTATTTAGGACCCCCGAAAATCATTTCCAGCGAACATACATGCCAACTGGGCATCGGTGGTAGACAATGTACGAGCACAGCCTTATGAGCCCCCTTATTGTTGTTGCTAAACGGAACACGCGCGAAGGCGGGAAGTGGGGGTCCTTTCTTCATGCTTCTGCTTCTGCGGGGGACGCAACTGGCAACAACGCGTTTCTCCCCCATTCCTGGCACGCGTCCCGTACGACAGGGGCACGATCATGGGCCTTGAACAGGCAAAAGTGAGCGGCGGTCGTGCGACGGTGTGCCAGCTGCGAGGTTCTGAACACGAGCATGTGCCCATGACCGGCCGGGCGGGCAATAGAGGGGACAGCGGCATGCCATATATTGGACTACCTGCCGACGCTGGCGAAGGCGTTCCCCCTTGAATGCTTTGGCACGCCGTGGGAGCTCCCATTCACTAAATTATAATGAGTACGCTAACCAATCCCTTGTGAGTACAACGTATGGTGCTTGAGGCAGGAGTTGAATGAGAGGAACAGTGGCATTGACCTCCCCGGAATCCCGTTGACCGGCAGCATGAGCTCCACTATGTCGCCCACGTAAGCATGCTCTTCCCCCTCCCCCCCCCTCCTCCACACTGATACAGAGTCTTTCAGCACTTCCTCGCCTCCCACTTCCACAACCTCGACCTCTAGTGGTACACAGTTGAGTACATCGTCGTCGCCGTCCACTTCCACGTGCGTACCGGTTCCCCTCGCAGATTCTCACAGCACTAAAGGTATCGAAATAGGGGTACATCGACGGTCTCTGTGCTGTCAAGGTCAGCTTGATCCATTGATATCCTGGAGGAAAAAAAGGGGAAAGTGCTGATACTCCCCAAGCTCCTCTTTGTCTTCTTCCTCTCCCACTTCCTCGTTGAGCACGGGGTGAGTAAGACACAACGTGCTGGAGTTTCACTCACTGAAAGCAGATCCTCGAGTTCTATTTCATCCACGACCACCAGTACAACATCCACTGTGACGTCTTCCACCAGCTCGTGCGGCCTCTTATTCTCGACCGCTGTTTTGTATGATTGACTCCGCACTTTGCCAGCTCGTCGAGCTCGTCTACTTCAACTTCGTAAGCTTTCCGAACATTTGTCCCGCTTTTGGACTTACTATCATCAGGCTTTATGTTGCGCCGGGATCTTCGTGAGTTTCCAGACCTCTGCCCTCTCCACTTATCACTGAGTGCAATACAGATCGTCAAGCGGTCCGAATGTATTCACGTATACATCCATGATGTACGTCTGCCTCCAAGACACTCAATCCAGTATTAACCAGCCATGGGTAGAGACCCACTAGCGACATCGTCCAGTGTCCAAGGTGCCACGAGCTCAGCTGGCTCCGTCAACGCAGGTGCGGTGGTAGGAGTTGTTCTAGGGGGATTGGTTGGCCTGGTGGCCTTGATAGTGATCTTCCTCCAAATACGCAGGTCTTTAGCCAGACAGCGGTTGGACGACGCATTGGACTCGGCTATCATGCCGTATCAAGTCGAGCCGCAGACCTACCAAGTCCCACAGGCAGGAACTCCTACACAACAAGCGCAGAATCGGTGGAGCGATATCGATCAGAATAACTCAGCTTCTTATCGTTATAGTATCCCTCCCGCATTCCGAGCGACCGCCTTCCAGTATCCTTTATATCCGCATGGACCCTCCCAACAAGGTGGAGCTAGCTTCACAAATTATCAGCAATAGGCTCGGGTCTTGAGGAAATACCAACATCCTTGCTTGATCTATTTGGATTTCCTCCATCTGTTGAGGAACACGGACATATATTTCTATAGAATAACGACGTACATTTGCACTGTTTTCATTGTTGAACGCGGAAACCAGGCACGCCGCACGCCCGTACAACAGGAGCAACTGCTCCACTGACTCTGTTCGAGGACTTGGGGAAAGCAAAAGAGGCTATATATCAGGGGCACGGAGAATAAGGAGTGTGGATGCCAAGCATTGCCCCCGAATAGAGGCCGCATCGGGTCCGTCTTCCCGGCGCCAACCGCTATCAAATCCCCTGTTGTGACCTTCTCTGCAACCATTTCTTGGCATCACAGGGGCAGTATAAGCATCTGTCGCTGTGCATTGTCTTATTTCTCTGGCAATGCAGTTGCAATGGCGTTAGATTTTGACCGATGATCGAATTTCTATTTCGAAGATTCTTTTCACCGTTCCTCAGGCAGGCTATTGTTATCTGAAAATCACCCGCAACCGCCCACGAAGTGCAGGTCGCCATATCGTGCAACCTGCAGGAAGCCGCGAGGGTGAACGAGGCTGTCGGCGCAAGTCATCTGTTACCCTGTCTCTGTCACCCGGAGCCGTCACCTCCGCATCTCCGGACGACACCTTCGGTCCACAACCTGTCAGACATTTCCAAGATGATAAGATGGTGTTTTACCCGCACATTCTACCGCCTCTTGCATTTTAAATACATCTTTCGCGCCGCGGAATCTGGACCATCACCGCACCCCAAAACTGGTAGTTCACTCAACTGTCACGTTCCTTGCAATTTGAGGGTCAAATCGCACGTGCAGTGCAATGAATTGCCTCAGATCCCCTGCGGGGAATTCGACGCACAGTATGGCGCACGCCACTATTCTCAACGAGGGCAATAAGTACCATATCAGAGCAAGCCCAGTGAGCCTCACTAGTGGAATCACGTTGGTACCTCATCTCCTCGCGCCCGCTTTGTCTCGGGCGGTGCGCATATCAATAAGCGCCTCGCCCTTCTTGTTTCTGGACATGAAGGGTTCAGCAAAGGGGAAACGATAAGTAGAGAAGGCAGAGAAGTGGTAGGCTCTGGGATAGCCCCATTTTCCGTGCGTTCCCCGCGATATACCCCTCTCCGTCATCATACACGAAGCTCGACCACGACATAAAGACACCACAATGAGTTCTACCTATCCTCAGTCCGTGCTTTAGCCGTTTCTATTCACCGAGCAAAATATTCACACATGTCTGTAGAGAGGAAGAGAACATTTGCATCTCGTCCTCCTGTCAGCAGCGGGACAGTTTGGTTTATCCGGACGACCTCTCCGACCTCATCGGCGAGCCTTTCCCTCCCCTCCCTCCTGTTCCGATTTCTATACCACCACAGCAGCAAAGTCGCACGTTTCCCATCATCGTGGCAAGCATGATACTGCTTGCGGTGTTTGTGTTTGTGTTGTGGTTTCCAAGGTCACGCTTGAGGGGGATATTAAGGAAGATGGACGCACGGGAGTGGGGTTGGGCATGGGGATGGAGGTGGAGCAAAGGGATACTATTGGTTGAGTCGGACGGGGAAGAAGAAGGTGAGGATGGCGAGGAGGATGGAATGGTAGACGAGAAGGAGGAAGGGATCGGATCGGTTTGGACAGACGCACGACCAGGGGCAAGAATGCGGTTGACGGCCTGATGCGTTCTGCTGGTCGATCCTGATAGCCGCGCACTTGTCGAGTATAATGTTGGGACCGGTTAGTGTAATGCACCCCCCATGCATCACCTTCGTGTCTAGTAATCATCCCTGAACTGAGATCCAGAAATAATCGTTGCGAACTGCACTGTGAATCTCCGACAAGACCCCTTAAGGGTGCATGGTATCTCCTGCGGTCGAAAGAAGACAGGATGGTTCTATCTTCAGTCTTGTCAAATCCATGACGGATTTAAACATTCTAGCATGGGCCCCGCCTCTCGATGCCCTGGATAAGATAATCGTTATTCCATTGAGAGGAAGGCAATAATCCGTTTCCTATGAGCCTTGGGTAAGGCAACTCTGATCTATCCCGCCTTTTAAGAAAGCTTCCTTCGAAGCATGGAAAGACAAGCGGCTAGAACGAGGTGGAGGGAAAGATAGACGCAACCGGAGGTGCGTATCTCCTTCTCCGACATCAGAGGCAAACAGGAAACGAGCGTGCATGGGTCCCTCCGCCTTGCTTTCTTGGTTTTGAGCTTTCACCACCTTGTTTATGAATAAGCAGTCAAGTGGTAATATCGAGAAAACTTCCAGCAAGGCAAACCAAACCAAACCAGTGTATCAGATGCTGAAGAGCAAGGCTTTGTCATCATCGTGGGGCGATCTACGGAACCGAGGTCAATCATTTAAGTCCCCGCATCAAGGGATCGCACACGTACATATCAGAGGAGCGCTCAACAAATGAAACAATCTTGTGCGGCAGTTCGCGGTATCCAACACCTTACAAAGCCAGCAAGCATCCACGCCACAACACCGCTAGGTGGCCTTGTTCGTAGAGGCAAACGCAGACTGTTCTATGGCACTTACCTCCCGGGTAAAAGCCAGAACGAGGGTGTTTTCCAGAGTAATGGTTTCGTGTCGAGTGCGGTGCGCAACATACTAGATATATGAATTCTGTACCCATGATTAACCAGTGGCTAACGTATGATGCGATGCTCACCTCAACAAGACAGGCCTGTGGCAACCTACCCCGCACAACCTGTTAGTGGTACAATGCCCAATATATTTGAGTTTTTGTGGCGTTTTTATCGCCTCTAAGCCGAACAACCAGTAGAAAGACGACAAATGTATCGCAACACAGACTGTCTTGGCTCGTATGGTGTTATGCGCGGAGTTGAGGAAGGAGCACAAAGCGGGCCGAGATAGACGCCAGGTATATATATCTGTCGAGATCCAGATTCTTCAGATAGACTCCTTCAAAATCATTAGATATTTCAAGAGAAATTCAATGTCCTCGCCTAGAGATTCGACGCCGCGCTCGGGGAACATTGCAGAGCTCCATTCCGAATGGGCGAGATCCGCAGGCGGCGTGTCCCATTCCCTCATCCACACAATGTCATTTGATACAGTTTCCAGAACTAGGAACTGTGATGTCCGCTGTGGCCGACAAGAGCGCCTCGAACAAAGGCGAAACGCGGCTTTCACGGCATTTTACCGATATACCGGGTCAGCGTCTCGGTTTGCCACGTATGGGGAGCTAGAGGAGAAGTTGAGGGAGCTGAGGTCGGCGGTGAGGGATTTGAGATGCAAGGTGAGGGAGACAGTCGACCAGATGAAGGCGTTGGCAAGGGATATGGAGAGTGCGATGCGAGGAACGGCGGCTCAGCTGCAGACAGGACCAGCGCGAGAGGTTGACGGTACAGAAGCTCCAGGGGGGGGAGCTCCAATACTAAATCCCCACTCTGATCGTCAGGAAAGCATGATGACGACAATCGAGCGTGCTCCGGTAGCAGACCATCCGCGCGCTGCGGTGAAGGGGAAGTGGACAGATGTCAATATTCGCATTCACGATCACTGAAGGCGAACCAACGGACTCCATGTAGAGCACATCTCCGTGTTGACGTGCATGTGCAAGTCCAGAGTGCGTGTCGCCCAGAATTGTGGAGGATATTAGGTCGACACGTACACTTTCGTGCGAGTGGCTTGCGGTCCGCAAAGGAACGCCGAAGTTGAACGGTCGCCCGGGCATGCTCTATTCAGTGAGTCACAGAGCGCATATACAACCTCCAGGTGGTGTGCAGGTCGACGTCATGCGATAAGGTGCCCAATCAAAAAGGCGCGCTGGACCGGAACTTTAACGGCACAGCCACTCCCGGCTCCCGACACGTGGGCTCGCCTCCTTTTCACATGTGTTGGTTGGCACAAAGTCTCGTCCAGAACGGGTAAACGCTCCTTTACGCCCTGTGAATCTCGGCCGCCGTGTCGTTCGGCGGCCATGCCAGTGAGGACCGTAGAAAAGACGATATAAGCGAGGGAGATAGATGGCGGATAGACGGACTACTTCAGTTACTAGGCTTGTCTCGACGCCGGAGGACAAAGCGGATTACGTTTCTTGAGATGCCATTGAGGATATTCGACGTCATCATCTCTCTTCTCATCGTCTTTGTTTCCCGCTTTGTCCTCGTTCGTCTCTGGGCATGGTGGCAGGCGTATCAGCTTGTCAAGTGCGGCCCTGTGCTTGTACTATCAGTGCGTTCGCTCAACTCTTTGCAGAGATGTTCCTGGCGGCGTTCACTGGCATTTCCAAGACCCGGAGTCCCAAGTTGGGGGTCAGCTCCCACATTTGCCATTGGGAGGCATCGGAGACTTCCACGCGAAATGGTTGCGTAGGTATAGTCTGCCTCTCACGAGGACATGCGCTCATTATTCTTGGACATAGCCTATTCCAAGACTCGAACAAGCGTCATAGTCTCGATTCCCTTCTGGCGTCCTGTTCCTATGTTCTGGGTCTGTGACACTGTTGCATTGAAACAGATTGCCAATGATAGGCACACCTTCCCTAAGCGTCCCGAGACGGTGCGTTCCTTGACCCTGTCCTCCGTGGATACGCTAAACCCTTGACAGTACCAGGCGATCATGTTCTACGGGCCCAATGTGGTATCTGCAGAAGGGCAGGACTGGAGGCGGCACCGTGACGCAACGAAGGCTGCGTTCGGAGAAGTGCGTGTTAATTGATATCAACTTCTCGGGATGCTGACTAACCTGTGGAAAAGTCAAATAACCAGCTTGTCTGGGCAGAGAGCATGCGCACTGTGAAGGAATGGTTCGAGGCCCTGGATTCAGGAAAGAAAGACATGCAGGGTGCCGTGACTCAAGAAGTTCACGGGGTGATGACTCGGGTGTGTGCTTTTCTGCTGTATGATAGAAACTTCTCAAGCGATGTCGACAGCTTGCTCTCTTGATCATCTCCGCCGCCGGGTTCGGAAGGCACGTCTCCTTCATGGCGGATGAACATCCTTCCCCTCCTCCAGGCTATAAGATGGCATTTCGTCCCGCCCTTCTGACCGCAGTCCATAACATGGCGCTAAAGGTCCTTGCGCCACGTTGGGCGTACTCACTGCCGATCGAGGTGCTGAAGAACACGGATCTGGCGTATTCGGAGCTGAAACGGCATTTGGAGGAGATGATCAGCCGAACCAGAGCGCAGTTGATGGGCGACAGTGGTCAGGGGAGAGGACAGGCTGATCTCTTCAAGCGGCTGATCTCGGCGAACGAAGTGGAGGAAGAGGGCAAGGCGAAGCTGAATGATAGCGAGCTGCTATCCAACACATACGTCAGTATTCCTCATACTTCCCTTTTCGTTCGCTCAGAGAATCACAGACCTTCCTCCTTGCTGGTCATGAGACGACCGCGAATGCCCTTTCCTTCGCCTGTGCCCTGCTCGCGATGCACCCCGAGGTGCAGCGTAAGCTTCAAGCCGAGGCGGACACTGTATGGCCAGACGGGCTGCCCGTCGACGGTGCAGAGTCCTATCGGGAGGATGTCAACAGTCTGAAGTATGCTGAAGCTGTTTTCCGGGAGACGACACGTTTGTTCCCAGCGGAGACGAGGTTGAGCAAGATGGTCTCACAGGACACACGTCTCAAAGCCAGGAAATGGGGCAAGAATGGTAAGGAAGAACATTACGAGGTTGTCGTTCCCCAGGGCAGCACGGCATGGCTGGACATCTGGGCTACTCACATGAGCCGTGCGTTGCGGTGTCAGACAATGCGAACAACAACTAATCATGGCTGATGTAGCTGAGTATTGGGGCCCGGATGTGAACGAGTTCAAGCCGGAGCGCTTCTTCGACACCGACACCTACAAGTGGCCTCGAGATGCATGTGAGAATACTTTCCCTGACGGCTTTAGGTACCTTGACGGCTGACACCGTGTAGACTTGCCCTTTATGATTGGACCTCGATCATGCATGGGCCAGCGATTTGCCGAGCTCGAGGGCAGATGCGTCCTCGCGCATATAGCAAGTCAGTACGATATCCTCCTTCCTCCGGAGCTGGAGAACGCAAGTGAAGAGGAGAAGAACAAGAAGCTACTGAGCTGGGATATCCGGGTTGCGTTGACCGCGAAGGATGTCACACTGAGATTTGTCAAAAGGGCCAATGCTGTGTAGGTTCTTGTTGTGTTCTTTCCTGGGCCTAGGTTCTTGTGCTCGATGAATGCATTAATAAGATAGGGATCATACCCGAACAGAATTTGTGATTAAGGAACAGACCAGTGAAATATTCGAAGTCGACTCAGCTCAACCAACGCGACACTTGTACACCCATTAGCACACATTCCAGCAGTGACACGGCAACACGTACAGCGTTAGCGACATCCCCAGAAGTCGCAGCAGTGGTCAATATGAGAGCGACGATAAGTCCGTAGATAGCAAGCACCTTTCACCGTGTTAGTGGACCGATCTCAATGTTTTGGCAGAACACTCACCTCGGCGAAGATGAGAATTAGGATCATCCCGACGAAGATCTTTGGCTGCTGTCCAAACCCTCTTGCACCAGCATCACCTACAATGCCAATGGCGAACCCGGCGGCCAACCCAGACAGACCAACTGAGAAACCAGCGCCGAGTTGGACAAAGCCGGTATATAGGGGCATCGTGTACCCCACTTTTGGCGGTAATCAGTCCGATAGAAAAGACGGTTGCGTGAACGCACTCACGGCCTCCGGCAATAACGACTGATACAACAAGCCCATAGATCTGTGTTCCCGTCATTACACATCTTGAGTCGTGGAAGGGGAGGGAGGGACGCACGCCGATGATACCGGCCATCACGACGGGCACAGATGCCCGCACCATCAAGTCGGGTCGAAGTACACCCATGGCTGCGATTCCCACTCCGGATTTCGCAGTTCCATAGCTTAAGTTATCGTTGAGAACGCATGGGACGCGTCGTGAGATAATAGAACGAACCTAGCACCGAGCGCTAACAGATAGGTGAGCAACAATGTATGGTCTCGGTGTTGTTGTACGTACAACATAGGCTGATCGCCGCTGTGCATCCCTATACGACGCTCTATCAGAAATTTGGACCGCGAGAAGACTGATATGATAGACGTACCACTGCACCAAAGAACGGCGCGTAGACTGGACAATACTCAGTTAAGCCGAGTGACATCTTGCAGCCGTGATCGTTCTAGTAGAGACTGTAGATGTCGAGTGTGTGCCAAGAGTGGCAGTGCAGGACCCTTGCGCAGCCTTAAGGCACCGGAACTTGATTCCATTAGACTATCTATGTAGCCTATATGTATATAGGGACGGATTGGCCTGCCGCAGGCCAATCCACGCCACTTTTACTATTCTCCCCTAATCGACGACTCGACGTAGACAACAGAAAGAACCCTCACGCGGTTTGCACGGCCTTCCGGCTCGAGGCAAAGCAAAAAGGGAGTCATCACATGATGTATACAGCCAATCGCAGCAGTTCACGGGATAGAAAGGGTTGGGCGCAGCCATAAGGTTGACAGTCATCTCGGGGAGACCCTGATGAGGAAGTACGGGAAAGAAGCGGGTTTAACAGCTCATGCAGGCCAAAGGGCGCATATCCAGGCTGTCAATATATAAGTATACTATGGTCGGTTCCTGAGAAGGGAAGAACAATAGACAGCGCTAGTGCCGCTCACTCTTCATATTGTCCTGTGTTGCCGGGTTCCCCCGTCACTTTATTCCGTTATTCGGCTCCGGGGCTCTTCCCACACAACGGATCGTTTAGCGCTCGGCGATCAATCCGCGCTTCTGGCGATCATCTCTATGAAACCATTAATCCATTCCGTTCTCGATTCGTCATATGTCATACATCAATACAGCCAGCGTATCCCCAAGGAGCGTGGCATTCTTGGATCGTAAGCCTTTGTGCACCGCCCGAGCTCGAGGTGAATATCGGAATGTCGGCATGATTACCACGACAACACACCGAAGCGGGCGTTAGCGGGTAGAAGGTGCGCACAGATTAGCCATATCTGAATGGCAATCAATGATAGGGACTAAAGCAGCTCTGTAAGTATCACTCACATTGTAAGTAAGGTAGGTCGTCTTATCCCCTGAGGTGCTGCGGTCCGCCCAAATCCGTGCCGCGACAACAAGTCCCAGGGTGTACATCAGCGTCGAGGGCACAAGACCTAGCTTCCAGGCGTTGACCACCACGGCGGTCCATCCCAACATAAGCAGGGGTGTAACGATTCTAGAAGCACCAGGGAAAACGATCGGGATGGTCCTGCGGCCCAAGGCAGCATCGCCTTCAATATCAGGGAAGTCCTGGACGTGGATAGTCGTCAGAACGATCATGGCTGACAAGACCACCGAGAGCTGGGCCTTGGCGTCCAAATCCGAAGTCTCGCCTGATAATTACCATAATAGACCATTCCTTCCTTGTTATTCTGCACGGAAAAAGACTCACCCATGATCTTCGTAGCGCCGATCTCAAAGGTCCCGTACCCATATACCGCACAGATATTCTTCCCAGCCCAATGCCCAGCAAGGCCGACTTCATCGTAAACTATCATGGTCAGGGTGAGCACGAGGCTAACAACGGCGACATCGGTCCCGAAGCTGAGTGAAAATAGGGCGCAGACGACCACCAGGGCCCAGCGAAGAAATTGGGCTTGACCGAACGTCACGCGGTTGGCGGGTAGCGGTCTCCAGGGCTTGTTGATCTTGTCTTCATCGCAGGTCTTGTATTGGTTCGATACATTGCATTGCAGCAAGTGAAGCCAGATCCAAAGCATTGCTTGTAGGAGGTGCGGGACGGAGAAAACGGGTGCGGCGACAGAAGCGAAAATTGTCTACCCCAGCGATGAATGCCGCTTCCCATGGCGGACTTTGACAGCGGCACTCACGATAGGAAAGAAAATTGTCTTGAAATCCGAGTACGTGAAAAGCAAGCCAGTGTACAGCTGATACTTGAACCAGGTAATTGTTGCTCGAATGGGTATTAATGGTAACGTAAGAGGTCGTTGGCTGGTGGAGGCAGCGGTCTTCCAGGCGTGCCACAAGCCAGACATTGTTGGTGTTGGATGATATGAAGTTCGTGCGACAGGGGTACAGATGAGGATACAGGGCGGCGGCGACGTCGTTAAGAGTACAACAGGCGATTCGGAACAGGTATATCCAAAAGGAGG
The DNA here is from genome assembly GCF_000292625.1 of Dacryopinax primogenitus. Classification (NCBI taxonomy): domain Eukaryota; kingdom Fungi; phylum Basidiomycota; class Dacrymycetes; order Dacrymycetales; family Dacrymycetaceae; genus Dacryopinax; species Dacryopinax primogenitus. Next base: position 92,661 of record NW_024467211.1, on the reverse strand, counting down.
AGTGAAGGAAGGGGAATCCACGAGTGCTGGAAATTGAAACGGCTGGGAGGACCGCTTTTGTACCCAGCCAGGACGGGAAAGGAAGTTGGGTACGGCATGAGCGTGTCCATGATATCTAACGGCTCTGACGTGCTGGAGCTGCCCGGTCCTCTCTCATGTAAGAGTCTCGAAGTGACTATGTGGGTCTGGGGAGTTGTGTTGCAGAGAGAAGCTAGCATCGTTTCGGCACATGGTCACCGTCAGTCGACCCGGGAGCGCCCAAGAGATTAGGCGAATATGCGGTACTTGGTGTGAAACAGTCCTTAGTGTGAAAGGGAAATACCGGCCGAAGGTCTGGAATTAATCACTTACACTCAATACCCGATGGCGTGGCCTGAGAAGCAGATAATTGAGGTTCTGATTCTTGACATTTCAACGTGAAAATTGACGCAGAAACTGCCGAGATTGGAGGCGTCCCGCCTTAACTCAATCTGTGGAGAATATTTTGATTCCGCAGCGATAATCATATGTTTTTCCGTAATAAACAACTCCCAATCTAACATTGGATTTAGATTTTCATACAATGGACATTAACAAGCCTATCTCAAACCATGGCGTTTCAAAGAACGAAGTACATTCTCATTGGACAAAGCATGGAGAGCATGACGGCGCTGAGCGGACCGAATGTCATTGAAACTCCGCCCCGCAATTCGCATCGGATGCTCTGGTCATTCGTGCAGCACTTCCTCTGCCATAACCTTTCTCGTTCCGATGACCTGCACATATAAGGCATCTTTTCCTTTTGCGATGACATGATGTGCGATAGGCAGTCTGATTCCAGTTGAGAACCTGCTGCCCTTTTTCCATGCGGCCCCATCGTGGACAGGAGATTTTGAGGTGCGTTGTTGGAATCCATCAGAGCATTGACGAGGATGTGAGAGAGCGAATCAAAGGTTCAGCCAAACGGAGGATTTTCATCGTGCCGAGGCTGCAGCCGCGGTAGAGCATGGCCTGAGGGCAAAGGGCTGGTCCTTGGACGATATGTGCGCAGTTGTTGACTGGCGGATTGTATAAATCGACTGGAATGGTCCAATCCTGTGCTGATAAGCGAGCCTCTCCGGACAGATTGAGAGATTCATACAATATCGACTGGAAGTTCCGACAAACCCGGTGACCGTCCCTGGGAGAAGCGATAGCAAGGAGTCAATGAAGTGGAAGCGCGGGTGTTTGGAACCCAATGTCGATGATAGCTGTGCAAAGATGTCCGATACCTTCCTTTCTTCCGGTTATTGATTGATGTGCAATCATCTTCATCGATGCGTACACTGGCGCACAGGGGCAGATGCAAGGTGAACGGAGGTGTGAAGTTGAAGCGAGCCTGCTGTATTCGGGTATAGCTTTGGAGCAGCCAGAGGGTGCTTTGCAGGCGCAACAAGCATGGGTTGCTGTTTCACGCTTCCACATGATCGGCGCTTCGTCGCTTATGTGAACAAGAGTGGCATGATAGGGCTCTACGGTGTGTCGTACAACTCGAGGATGCCTCGTGTTCGTGACCAAGACGCAACTTCGGAAGCTGGTCTCGGCAGGGACCCAAGCATCTAAGCCGACAACAAACAAGAGCGCGCAGACATAACTCAGCCGGACTAACTTCTAGTTCCGCATTTGCCCGCTCCCAAATGGGAAAGTTGAGACTTGGTCTCCGACGAATTTTTCTGGTAAAGCAGTAAGAGCGCTGATTGGCCCCAGAGACGAGGTGGCGGCATCCACCACAACACAAGTCCTCGGATAAGGGATACAGATCGGGCTAGCACCGGCACAGTATTTGTTATGGAATGAGCGTGTTGAGTGAGGGCTTGACAAGTGAAGCTGAAGGAACCCACCGAGGTTCATTTCATATCAGCCCCCAGGACCCTTCAACCATTCAAAGACCTGCTTGCGGAGGCGGGGGGGGTCTTTGTCATCAAAGTGCAGTATATCCGCCGACTTCGCGAACACATGCTTTAGTGTAGTCAGGAAGATTGGAAGTTCACAGGGGAACGACGTATCAAGGAAATCGTACCTGGTCTCCTCTTCACTTGTACGCTGCAACTCGATCTCGCAGTTTGGAAGCGCTCATCCGACTGCGCTTAAGCTTGAAATAAGCGCGGGAAAAGTGATAGATAATCACAAGGATGTACATCATCGGATTGTATACCTGACAGTTTGAATAAGAACCCTCTGTGAGAAGCATGTCTGCTTCTCACGCGAGACGGCTTCCATCCGCGATTAAGGTCCCGTTTCCGCCGATCGTTCCTGATGTTCCGCAGCACGCAGTTAAGGACTTGAAAAACACGTTGGAAAGATCCTTGACAGAAGTCCGAACGCATCGACTTGGTGATAGTGAGATTGATGTTGCTTGCTTTCGCAGTGTCAATTTTGAAGGACAAGTAGGAAAGTGTATCAGCATTCCGGCACAGTTCTATCGCTGGTCACCGTTTCCACACGGTCTTTGGCCCAGCTACTACGCCCAGCCATTGCAGAACGCAGGTTCAAAACTCGGGCACTAAGTGTCGAGTAGCGCTTCCCACTGTGTGAAGCATTTGTTGCGATTCGTGTGCCATGCATGCTACGCATTATCTGTTGAGTGTTGTGGGAGCCGTTGGTCGTAATACCCACCAGACAACCTGGCAACCACCGAGGCATCGATTTCGGTCCGGAATACCTGAGTGTATAACCGTGCCAAAACAGTGTGTGCGAACTGTTACCACCGGCAGTACTACGCCGTAGTAGCGCAGAAAGTCGGCGAATGCAGGTACAGAATGGATGAGAGCAGTGAACATTGAGTGATACCGTGCCTTCCTTGAACCAGTATTGAATGAGAATACAGAATGCCGGTTCCAGGCTGTAAACCGGGTATATCAGGAAATCCAAGCCAGTACAGCAGCACAGAATTTCCCAGTGGTTCAAGTGAGTTTGTAGTTCAATTGAGACAAGGGTGTTGGTCGTCAAGCGGTGGTGCGACGAAACAAGAGAATGAGGACGCGTCCAATGTTTGTTTACTCTTGACATTATGCACTCTTGTATTATTCATCTCCTCCTGACAATATATACTCTGTCAATATTACTTCTGATGAAACGGCCAACTGGAAGCTATGAAGCCTTTTGCATACAGTACCGGTAATTGATCAACATCTCGGCCAAGTAGATCAACATCGGCCCACATCTCCAGTACCCGGACCTGTCCTCACACGGCATAGAAGATGTACCAGTCCAAGAGAGCTAATGGATACTCAAAGGACCGTATCTTCACCTGTATACGATGGCTCGCGAAGTAGAGGAGCTCGATGCGCTCCTATCCCTTCTCACAGACGCAGTCGGCGTGGTCAAGTCTGCCTACAGCGCGCACGCCCGTCAACCGGAGCTGGAGGACGCTGCCGGTCAGCCTACGCAGCTAGGTGCGAGCGAGGAGCTGCATCAGGCTAGGAGGAACATCAGTTCCGCGTGCGGGCAGCTCGTTACGCTCGTTCAGGAGCCGGAGGACGCTCCTCCTTATGGCTAACAGCGTGCGTCCTGTTCTTCCCCGCGTAAACGACTTCTGACATTCGCAGGCTTTTGAGACAGCAGCACTGCGCGTAGCGGCAGGAGCCTGCGTGGCAGATCATCTCCTCCCCCACCCTTCCGGCCTGCCCATCACAGACCTAGCAGCGAAATGCGATATGGAGGCTGACAAGCTTGCCCGTGTCCTCCGCCTGCTCGCGTGCAAACACGTATTTCGCGAAGTCGCTCCGGGAGTGTTTGCGAATACTCCCCTGAGCACGCGGTTAGCCCGGAAACATGGGATGTGGGACTTGGTGAACCACATGTATGCACTCGCGTCCGATGTCGCGAGAAAAGGCTGACAAGCTGAACGCTGCAGAACAGACGAATGCTTCAAGTCCTCCGCCTATCTGTACGACGCGCTCGCCGCACCCGTGTTCAAGCCCCCTTTCGCCCATGCGTACAAGCACGACGCCGGGTATTGGGCGTACATGGCTGGAGTTGACAAAACCATGGGAGCACGGTTTGGGAGGGCGATGCTGGGTGTTGACATGGCTGAAATCGGACCGTTACTTTCCCGTGCGTTGCCCTTCTTCTGCATGTGCATTGCTGAGTCTTGCGTAGACTTCCCGTGGGAGACACCCCCCCCCGGAACGACAGTGTGCGACGTCGGGGGAGGGGTAGGCACAGTGAGCCTCGCACTGGCCAACCGGTTCTCGCAGCTCAAGCTAGTGGTGCAAGACACGCCCAATACACTGGCCCAAGCCCGTCTAGAATGGAAGGAAACGGCGCCCCAAGTGGTCAGCGAGGGGAGGGTCGACTTCCTCCCTCTGGACTTTCTGACCCAAGCCCCGAACGTGGGGTGCGAGTATTATTATGTGCGTTGCTGTTCCGCTCGGCTTAGGAGCGATGAGCGGAGCGAAGCTGAGCAAAGGCAGCTCAAGCATGTGGTTCATGATTGGGCGGACGAGGAGGCTGTGAGGCTCTTGAGGAACGTAAGGCAGTCCATGGGCGCTCATTCTCGCGTTCTGATACGTATGTCCTCCCTTTCCCCTCGCACTCTGTCTAAACCCAAGCGCAAGCAGACGAGTTCGTCATCCAGCCTCTCTTCCCTCCTCCCACCGACCCTCGAGAAGGAACAACATCATCCGCCCCTTCCCCAAGCCTGGCACCCGACAGCTCAGCGCTACACGCCCACCACCTAGACCTGACAGTCCTCTGCCTCCTAGGGACCAAAGAGCGTACGCAGGGGGAGTTTGAGCACCTGGCGAGGAAAGCAGGGCTAGGGTTTGTCAGGCTTTGGAACCTAGGAGAGTAGGGGTTGTGCGTGTTGGAGTTCTCCATTGAGGGGGTGTAGCTCGGTGCTTAGGGGGATGTAGTGTACGATTTCAGAGGGGGGGGGGGGGGGGGGGGGTG